>NC_069131.1:54135317-54435317 GCF_026914265.1 Mya arenaria
TATGATCTACTTTATTGCTAAATATAGCATGGCACATGTTCTGTTGTTTACAAGTTTCTTTTGATGTTAAATGAAAGACATTATTTTCTAGAAACATAATTTGAAAAATGCTTTATTTTGCATTTGATAACAAAAGAGCACTAATTGAACAAATAATAAAAACAAATTAAAATTGACGCGGTTTTTTTACTACGGTTCGGCTGCAACACTTGTCAAAACAAACATGGCTGATTATTCGGAATTCGGCGATTTCTTTCTAGGACAAATGTATGATCCAATATCGGATACAGACAATGATTATTTTTCTACGATAGAATTAGGCGATATCTTCGTCTACATTAAAATACATGAAATGATTGGAGACTGTCAAAGTGTCATGTATTTTCGCGAGTTCAAACAGACGTCTTAACGCGACAAGTCGAGAAGACTAGCACATCACAACACTTGAATATCTTTGCAAAAGTTTAAAGACAACAAAAGAAATGAAATTATGACGTTATAATTACCTTGAACTGGAAGTTATCCATTAAATCACCATGACCACATTTTTATGACCACTCACATGGGTCAAGCATATGTAAAACAGAAATGTATCGAAAGTTCTCTTGATTAAAATGAACATATAACAACAAAAATCGCTATTACCTCCACATATTTTACAGAAACTACCAAATGATTAAAAAAAAAATCTATCTATGATTATTTATTTCTTTCTGCAAATTACTAATGGACTATTTATTATGCGGAGGATAAAAAAAACGCCAAGCTCAAACACCAAGGGCGACAAGTGCTCTTACCATTTACATTCGCTCTACACGTTTTGTTCCTCTTTGTTGTAATTAAAGACTTATTCTCAAACACTATTGGGTCGAAAAAATAACCAAATAAAAAGGGAAAATGTAAATATAAGTATTGATTCTTTTTTTGTGCGTTTTTGCAGTATGAACGCTCGGCCGCGATTGTGCATATTTTCTCGCTTGCATACTTAATCGCCTGCCTCTATATTTGTGTCGAAAACTCAAAATAGCCACTTCCTATTACTTATTATATATTCAACCTAAATCAGCAAGCTATACCATAGAGGGAACACGTGCCAACTATCGGTGGGTATGGTCTATTGATTTTCCTGTTCATTGATTTATACGAGTAAAAAATAATAATGTGGAATGAAGTTCCACCTAAGATTGACTATTTGTCGTGTTGATTGGTAACGTTTTAAACATTGTAAACTTTTGTTTAGAACTTTACATGGTAACGCTTAATGTTGATAAAGTTAACATCAGGAGTTTCATGAAGAGTGATATTGTTCTGTGGGTCTAAGCAATTGCTTCTTTTGTAGTTTTTTTATTGCTAGAACGGTTCCCTCTTTACACATTTCAATAGACTCGGGTTTGTAAACATTGTGGTTTAAGGAAACACATGTTTGAAACAGTAAAATAATTTTTACTTCAATGATAAACTTCTTTAAACCACCGAATAATAAATTAGGTCATTGGTTCATCAGATTAGGCCTAGTGTTATCATTAATCCACGTTGCATATTCTTTTTGTAAATGAATACGCATTGGTGGTCGTTCGTAAGAATTTTTAAGGTATTACAAGGCACAAACCGCTAAAACCTTAAGATTTAAATGCATGTTGTTTGGATTTCACCGCTATAGTGCAAAAGTGGAGCTAAACCAGTGATGGTACCTGATTCTATGTCACCATTTAGGTTTTTGATCATTATTAATTTCAGAGGTCTGCAGAACTATATATACACCTCAACAAATGTCTTAGATGAGTATATGGTATATTTTTTAGAGAAAACTTTGATAATATCTTTTTTAGTATTTATAATGACATAAGACGTCCACAGTTGTTCTAGAACTCGCCAATCAGATTACCGTAATCACAATCGACTATACGGTCTATCAGAAAATAAAACACACTGGCACTCCCTTCAAATGCAGCACGGTTTCGGAACGGTATTTTTTTCTAGTAGCGGACCATAACCACAGAGATCCTGACAAGACCTGACAACCGCCAATGAATCCGCTACGATAACTTAAAGTATCCCAAGGCTAACCAGGACGTTTTGGCGAACGCAAATATAAGTATATTTGGCATGTTTAGATGCGTTGCTGCATCCATTGTCCGAACCAGACGATGCCAAATAAACCAGGAAGTTATGACCAGTGAATAGTAAGATATCTAGACTTATCGTTGACTTACACCTTGGTTCTTGATAATTGATTTTCACTTACTTTGCTACAACATCGTACTACATTTTTTCAGTTGATCGTGAAAATCATAATTGACCGCCTGAAATCTTCTAACTGAAGAACAGTTGCGATTAAACAACCACTGTTTGCTGAATGGTTTGGACTTTTTACAGCGCTTTAACAGATTTCAATTATTCAAATTATACATTGCCCTTCCCGATTTATATTACATACGATTATTCCGGATGAAGATATTGTAGAAACAGAAACCAGGGTCTAATCAAGGAATTGTCTTTAAGCAGGAGCAGCTTTATAACATGTTCATACATGATCATCAAATACGAGTCTTTCGCATACAGGAAATACCATTGCAAAATATACATAGAGCATTCAAACTCATTGTTATTCGTGGCAAAAACATGCTATACGTGGGTTTATAATGTATGAAATAATATTCCATATTTAATTACAAATTAACCATTCGAGTCTAACCCCTCTGAAGTACCCTTATATGTGACAAACATTATAAAAAAATGTTTGATGGGCGTATCAGTATCCCCAGAGCAGATTAGTATGATATTTTTCAGAGTGTATTATTTCGGTTGAAAATATTTAAAGGTACTAGAATTATGGATTAAATGGCCTATGTTCTACAGGATTTGATGAATGTCAGATACACTACTCGCGTAACACTTAAAAAATGTTAAATCGGCTAAGAATGTTTGGTTCATATCAAAATAATTTGCGTTTAGGACAAATGTTTCATGCCTGTATACCAAACCTCTTTCGTTGGTAGCATCGGCGTTGGCATCCGCTGTTGCAGTATTTTCGACAACACAACACAAGAGCAAAGAAGTTCGTGGCTTATCCGTTTCGATTTTAAACAAATAAGAGAGTTCAAGTAACGGTTTTGTTTTCAAAGTTGAAATAATAAAATGATTTATATGAAAAAAAAACTTTATAAAGAATAATACTTCCGAAAGGTGGCCTTGTTGCACTCGTCCAAATCATGCTGTGTACGATGTTCATGGCCTAAATGGCACCGGTAAGGCTTGTTTCCCATAGCGCAACTTTCGGAAACCTGGCAAAGGGATATACATGTACACGGAATAAGCAATATACACAGTGGTGCCAGGTTATGATAGTTTCGATAAGGGTATGGAGATATTTAGCATGCATACAACTGTTTTTGATAAGTGTAATTTGAAATGTGTTTAGTGTTTATATCTTTTAAAAACTCAAAACACGTTTTATAAATCGAAACAAATATCGTGCGACCTGTTTAACCATTTTTAGCTATAAAGCTCTTTAGGCACTTTCGCTATTATAATACAGGATTTATCCAAAATTTGCACTGTAAACTTGATTATGTTAGTAAACCTTTGCACATATAGTTAAATGGTTCAATAAGTCGTACAGTAAGTTATGCTCTGTAGAACAACCCAAAAAAAACACTTAAGTAAATATGTACATGAGTTGTCATAGTTATAAGCAGTAAATTCAGATAAGAGTAATTAAGTAATAAACTTACACAAAGTAGATTTATAATTTATTCCTTAAATAAAGCGTTTGAAACCAAACACTAAATTTGTTATCTCGATATTCTGTTTTCATCTATTGACATAATCGCTCAAGTGTCATTCAAAGCATATATTTTGTCAAGACAATCCTTATCAGGAGGGTACACGCATTCCAAATGAGCTACGGCTTAAGTGAGGAATTTGAATCTGAGCTGCAAGATGGTGGCGAAACGTTCAGAAAGTTACCTGTTTTCGCCTGGTAGGTATAATAAAATGTTTTCCGTAAATAAAATGACGCGTATTCGGCTCTACAATTTCCATGATTCTCTCGGCCTTTTATTTCAATTGATTATGTTATGGAATAAAAAGTTATTGAAGAAAACATTCGACCAATCTGGTGTTTACAAATATGGGAAGCGAGATTTTGATACTTTAAATATCATTTTAGCTCAAAATGCATTCTCTTTGCAAGGTTTCCTCTTTATTACCTTTTCTTTCTTTATATTTTTAATTTCTGAGGCTTTCTTTGCTGTACAAGGGCTATCATGACGGTTTTCCTTCAATAACTTTTATTTAATCCGTAACCCAATAGCTTAAAATAAAAAGCCGAGAGAAGCATGGAGAGTGTAGAGCCGAATGCGCGGCATTATGCTTATAATTTTTAATACTTACCTGGCGAAAAAAGGTTCCAAAAATACTATTATTTTAACGTTTTAACACAATCTTGCAGCTCAGACTCAAAAGCCTCACTTAAACCGTTGCAGTTTCGGAATACGTGTACCCTCTGATCATGTTCGAAGTAGCAAGTACGGCTAGTATGGTCTGCTTACCTAAAGTTGAAATATCGTAAAATGCAGTTCCACATATCAATGACTTTTCGTCGAGTTTCATTATCAAGTGACACTCTAATTAGATATCAATACATAAACATGTAAAACAAACTTTTGAGTGAACTCATCTACTTACTAAATAATGCATTTATGGAAAATATTAATTACTATAACAATATTATAACCGTGTATTTAATTTCTGAAAACGCAAACATATTAAACGATTGGTGAATGTTAAAAGATTTAATTCGATCTGCTATGGTCTCATAAGATAGCAATATCATGTTTAATGCAAATTTCTTGTAAATGAAACTCGGTATCCTTCATTATCATCATTTTTTTCGACATTCGCTCATCAATTTGGTATATTAAATATAAAGACCTTTTACATTAAACACAAGTCACAAGTTTTTAAATTTAAGTCGAAAACACCTCCTAAACGGAAAAACAACCGACCATTGTTTCCGTTTGCATACATTCTCAACTAATTTGTACCACAACGGAATACGCTTTTGTGTATTTTCAACGCATATCTAAGTGTTTTGGCTCGATTGATTCTTAACCGTGAATACTACCCACACAATAGGAATGGCCGTATACACCCTTTTGATGCCACGGTAACTAACAAGTATCATTGTGCAATGTTAAAAATAATGTTATAAAAACACAACACTGCGTCTTTAAAGCGCAATTTATGATGTTGTAAACGTACCTTATAAGTGATTGAATGTTTATTCAAAAAAAGATAACAAGTACTGCGACCGGGAGAGCGTATTTGACTCGAGTGGATTTTAGCATATTTTGATTTAACTCTCGCCTTGTGAAATCAAAACCTGCAATAAACACCCGATTCGAATGTAGAATAAGAATCATTGAGAGAAAATTTAACAAATATCATATTGTTTTGAAGTTTAAAGATTGTATGAAAATCGATCCCATTGATAATACAAAATTTATAAAATTATTTGATTTTCTCCACTGCCTTTGGTTAAAATATTTAAGTGAAGAATGTAACACTATGTCAATTACCACAAATAAATGTGTATTTGTTTGAACTGGTTTATCTAGTTTCAATTATTTAAAACGCATAAGTAATTAGAAAATCTATAGAAATATCTGTATTATAATGTCCATTATGTTTGTAATGACACATTATGTTGTTTTGTATATTTTTATTGTCATTTTTTGATGTATTTGTGACATCAGTGATGTTTCATAAACTTGAAACTTGAATGCCACCTTACCGATTAAAAAGCATTAATCAAATTTCGTCTGATTATCTCAATAATAACTGTTTGTTTATAAATAGTTTAGTATGAATTCTGATGATGGAATAATTGAAAAACTATCCTAAGTAAAATTAAAAGACCATAAACTCTTACTTTAACTAAAATGTGTCTATACAGTTAAACTGGTAAATATTTCGAGCTTTTATATATCTATACGTTTATATAGAAGATATTTACACCTTATACAAATATAAAGTAAGTCGTCAGCCCATACCTATTGACTGCTTATTTAGCAATAACCAGGTCATTCAATAGGATTTAGCTGATGTTTTATTTAAATCATGATAGTCTGAAATAATATTTTTCTCCATACCTACAATAACCATCCATGTAACATCTACGTAAATGTATACCTTCTTAAAATTGTAATAGCTGGACTTTTTGATATTTGTTTAAAGGTAAGATACACTTCATGCTTATTTGTTTTAATAATGTTAACATGAATGACTGCATTCAAAGACTAGTGTTATTATGTATGTATGTATGTATATTAAAACGGATAAACATGTGTTTTTTATTCCTTTAATTTTTACATAGAGTATATCTCACCATACAGTTGTAAATTCTCAACCTTTATAACAATTCTATGCCAGAATAAACATGTATACAAAGTCAAAATTAATGTTATTGCACCCACACATACTCATACATTCGTACACCCATGCGCACGCATAAAACGAACACACACAGACAAACCCACACATACACAAGCGCGTATTGATACATAAATGCACTCATAAACTTGCATACACACACGTTTGTATGATGTTCATACAACCAATGTCCCCTATACTAGCTAGCTATGTATTAAAAAAAAGGAATTTAAATATAAAAATGTATACATATTTATCAAATCCTAGTTATTGTTTTTATAAGGCCAGGTGTGTCTTTTAATATTAAGTTACGTTATAAGAATGCTCATGTTTATGAAGGTTTAAATTATATATGAAATCATAAGTATTCATGAATTAAAGTTCAATTTCTACGAGAAAGAAATATCAAGCCCATAAACATTCTTTAAGAGTCTACATTCAACTATTGATAAGATTTGCGTTGTTGACATAACAAATACCACATAATGTGAGTCAAAGGTCATACTTTAAACCGAAATCTTTGAGGTATATACCACATACCGTATTCGATCAACCCATAAACTGAAATTTAATATTCTCCATGCTAAAGTTAACAATAAAAACTCGCATTAGATTGTTTACATTTTAAACCTGACTTCATATATGACAGAAAATAAGTACGGTGTGTTCAGGCATGTACTCTAAAGGTATATAAATAATAGCGACATGGTTAAAAGTGATTTTGAAACATTTGAACTCAATTTCACAATGTTAAATCAACAGCGCAATAAAAACTTCCGGGTTAAGAATGGAAAGTGTGTGATATATGTGAGATAAACATTGATCGGGATTTAGTGTTTTATTTATATCCAGGATGCGCCTTTAAAAGAGCATAACTAAAAACTTCACAGTATTTAAAATGGCGGATACCGTTAAAACTGATAGTGTGGGAGGCAGGTAAGAGTGTTTGCTTATTCGATTTATTAATACATTTAAGCATTTATTTAATAGTGACAAAGTATAACAATTGTTTTGAATTACTACAGGGAAACATTGTTCTATGAATTGAATATCTTATATGTTTCACTTTCATATTACACTATAGGGTATTTTTGAATTTTGCCAAATCTCATTTTATGCTCATGTATTATATTGATGAGATACATGTTCAAGAATGTGTAAAATATAATTTTGGCTAGTTGAAATTATTTATTTTAACTTTAATGAGCCTTTGTCATCAAGCCAAGATGGTTGTGATATTAAGGTTGGTTTCAACCGTAAGTGACGCTAATGACGTTCATGATGTCCGCATATACAAAATTAAGAGGAATTGCCAAACATAACGTGTACGTGGCCGTAAACGCGTAGCTACACGTGCTCGTAAAGTTTGCAGTTGAGTTTAAAAGTATTTGGCGAACATTCTCATTCAACTTGTACGAGTAGCCTCTCTGATACTCGAACAAATTGTCCAAACTTTCCTCGTGCGGAGATACATGTAATTATAAATGTGTACACTATTTACAACCGTGGATGACGTAGTATAAAAAAAGTAGCCTACACGTTCACGTACCCGTAGAATAGTGTTTATTGATGATGATGATGATGATGATGATGATGATGATGATGATGATGATGATGATGATGATGATGATGGTGGCAGTGGTGATTGTGGTGGTGTTGGTGATGATGAAGATGATAATGACAATGGTGGTGATAGAGCTGCTGCTGCTGCTGATGATGATGATGACGACGAATACGACGATGATGATGACGACGACGACGACGAAGAAGACGACTGCGGAGGTGGTGGTAGTGATAATGATGCTGATAATGATGTTGATGATGATGATGATGATGGTGGTGATGATGACGATGATGAACATGATGATGATGATGATGATGATGATGATGATGATGATGATGATGATGATGATGATGATGATGTTGATGGTGAGGATGATGATGATGATGGTGATGGTGGTGGTGTTGGTGGTCGTGGTGGTCGTGGTAGTGGTCGTGGTGACGAAAATTATGATGATGATGATGATGATGATGATGATGCTGCTGATAATGATCGTGCGATGGTGGTGGAGGTGGTGTTGGTGGTGGTGCTGATGATGATGATGATTATGCTGCTGCTGCTGCTGCTGCTGCTGCTGCTGCTGCTGCTGCTGATGATGATGATGATGATGATGATGATGATGATGATGGTGGCAGTGGTGATTGTGGTGGTGTTGGTGATGATGAAGATGATAATGACAATGGTGGTGATAGAGCTGCTGCTGCTGCTGATGATGATGATGACGACGAATACGACGATGATGATGACGACGACGACGACGAAGAAGACGACTGCGGAGGTGGTGGTAGTGATAATGATGCTGATTATGATGTTGATGATGATGATGATGATGATGGTGGTGATGATGACGATGATGAACATATTTATGATGATGATGATGATGATGATGATGATGATGATGATGATGATGATGATGATGATGATGATGATGATGATGATGATGATGTTGATGGTGAGGATGATGATGATGATGGTGATGGTGGTGGTGTTGGTGGTCGTGGTGGTCGTGGTAGTGGTCGTGGTGACGAAAATGATGATGATGATGATGATGATGATGATGATGATGATGATGATGATGATGATGATGATGATGATGATGATGATGCTGATAATGATCGTGCGATGGTGGTGGTGGTGGTGTTGGTGCTGCTGCTGCTTCTGCTGCTGCTGCTGCTGCTGCTGCTGCTGCTGCTGCTGCTGATGATGATGATGATGATGATGATGATGATGATGATGATGATGATGATGATGATGATGATGATGATGATGATGATGATGGTGGTGATGGTGGTGGTGGTGATGGTGGTCGTGGTAGTGGTCGTGGTGATGATGATGATGATGATGATGATGATGATGATGATGATGATGATGATGATGATGATGATGATGATGATGATGATGATGATCCTTTATATATTCCCAGAAAGCCGAAGAAGCCTCTGATTGTCCAGTTCGCAAGAAGCATGGACAGTGGAACCTCTTCTCTCATAGCTAGTGACGATTTAGTGGACGATGTCGACTTTGGAAGTTCCGGTGAGTAATACTTGTGGTATTTTGTATGTTACAATAGGTTAACTATATTATTTGCAGGTAAGAAAATATTTAGTACCGATTCAGAAGCTTTCTGAATATCTTTAAAAATAATCTTGAGGCAATAAGGCCAAATTAGGGGTTATTTTATTAGATAATAATATTGCTTCAGTTGTTTTAAAATAAGGCTTAGGCTGTTAAAAGTCCATAATTTAACTCTAAAGAATCAGGCTTGCATCAAATGGTTTATGTTAATCTCATATCATAGATAAAGTAAGAAGAAAATGTTTTTACTTTATAACAATAATGGCATATTGTCAAAACAACTGAAGAAGGCTCACAATTATGGAATGTTGTTATGTTCAATAACATTGATCCAAATACTGGCTTGTTTTCCCAGTGGCCAAGGGTGAGCTACATCTTGACATGATAGCGGACCGATTCTCCACGCTAAACGAGGTCACAACGGCCCTCAAAAAGATCGGCATGGATGACTGTGGGCTCATATTTGGTTAGTATTGGGCTAAATTACATTACAATAAATCAGAGACAAACATTGTATGCCTTTTTGGTCTTAGAGCAACGTAAAACAGTTTATTGAACCAAGTCATAAACCACTTACCTTGAACAATGGGCTATATCAATAAATTGGGTAGATTTTGTAGACTTTGTAAATATATCGTGGTGTTGTGTTTCCTAATGTTCCAAAATGAGACCTATTTCGTAATTCAGTTTAAACAAGGAAGAAAGAAATATTTGAATAAAAAAAGAAAGCTCATTTATATTTTTCGCCTAAACGCGTTTTTTTATTAAAGATATGTAAAATAAGTGTCAGTTTATACTTAATCAATAATCACTGAAATGCTAAACTGATCACGAAGATAAAATATTGTCTTAAATAAATGAGCAAAAGACATGTCAGATAACAAGAAAATGACATTTATCATGCTTGGATTTTGTATTAAATGTTTAGCTAAGCAAACATTTAAAATAAGATATGGATTAAACTATATTGCAGTGAAATATAGGTTGTTAATTGTTGTTTGTGTATGGATGTTTTGTAAACGACATTATCTTTAGCAATATAATTTGGGATAAAGCTGTCCTTAACTTATTTCTTTCGCTGCATCATATACTTCCTACAGGTCAAATATTAGTTATATCGTACCTATTCGTAATATCCCAAAAGGACTAATGACCTTACTTCCCTTTCCTTTTCAAATTTCTTTCAAAGGATAACCCTTTTTTCGTAAAAGGATATTTCAATATATGAGCTTAAAGATGCAAATACCTATTGGCATATTAATTGGTCATCTGATATCTCTGTTTGGATATCACGTTATAACTAACGTTATAAATTCTGTGGCGGAATTCAACTTCCTGCTTCAAATGAAGCCTTAAAACAAATATCACTTTTATTTTTCTTCACCGTTTTAAATTAAGCAAAGGGCAATCTATGCCGCTGAAAAAGTCCTACCTTTGTTTTATTACCGGAGATTGAAAGATGATTCAAAACACTTCGAAAAATTTGTTTTCGAAATAATGATTTGACAATGCTTCATCAGGCCACAGTTTTGTGAACAGGTTTGTCGATGTGTTTAACAAACAACTAAACTCTTAATAAAACTCTGGAAAAAGACCGAATAAGGCTCTCCGCCAGGTTTCATTAAAATGGTGAAGAAATAGTAAAGTTATCTTTGTTAAGAGTCTCCTATAGAAGGAAACATTGTCTTCCAATGTAGCATTTATGACATAATTTAGTATGTGGTTTACACACCAGTGTCTAAGTTATTCCTAAATAAAAATGTGTTTACGTTAGTTTTTATACATAAAAGTGAAAAGTTTTACACAATGGTTTTAGCATTATCAATTAAACAAGTTTATCAATACACGACTGAATTCTACATAATGTTAAAGACCACATAGTTCTATTTCTACTGATTGTCTATTATTTGAGTAATTACATAATTAAAATATTGGCCAACCCATGCTTTGAATAATGGACAGTTAGAAAAAATAAAGTACGACAATTAAGTCCAATCGCCATAAAGAGTACAAAAAGAACAATGGATGCGGTCACAAACATGTTTTAATATCATAGAAGATACGCTTCTAAGGGTAGATAATATGCCAGGTTACATAATTGATCATGTCTTGTAAAGGAACATAATTGCAGGATAAATGAGGCTAGTGGCAGTGAAGTAATTTCGCGCATGCATTTCGCTCTTTCCCTCATGCCCGATCGGTTTTGCAGAAGCCGATGCTTTCTAAAATTTAAATAAAAACATGGGGCGGGAATTCTGGACATGGGCGCGAAGAGCAAATGAGGAAAGAATGGTTTCTGGTCTAATGATATTTTAATTTGATCAGGTATCGACTACACATTGAGTAACAAGATACAGGGTGAGAAGACCTTTCACGGGCTTAGTCTGCACGACACAACCAGCCAGAAAAACAACCCATACCAGGAGGTACTTTGATTGTATTAGTTTAATCTTTATTTATTTAATAACGATTGTAAAAAAAATTTTTTTCTTATACTAAATCACTCTCGATGGCTAGATGTTGCGCGCGAGTGTTGTCTTGCGTCATGGGGGAAACCGGAGAACCAGGAGATTTTTTGTTTGTCCGGCTTGGTGACCACCAACCAAACTCTCTTGATCTCATAGCTAGCTCTGGTTTTGAATATATCGACTTTGAAATTGAAATATAGTAAAGATACATGTTATTGTTAGCAATCAAACACACAGACGCTCCAAGTAAAGATAACATTGCAAAAAGACAAAATGAAATAAAACTCGTCTGCGCCGGAAAAATTCGAACCTATGAACACTTGCCTACTGGACTAGTGCGTCAAGACATCGGTCACCAATGCTGTTTCTTGTACCAGATTACAATAAATTGTTCTAGTAACGGATAAATAATAATACCTTTCAATTGATAAATCTTCCAGAGAGTATTTATGATTGCTCAAATGAGTGTATGAGATTGCTCGAGTGGTTGGAATCATTGTTCCAGGCGATGGTAATGATTGCTCAAGCGATCGTCAACAGTCGTTATAAAGGGCGATTGCTACTGATTGTTCCTGAGAGTGTCAATGATTGTTACAGAATCTGTATACGATTGTTTGTGAAGTTATAACATCAATGGCTGTTATGGACAGTTTTTTAATGTTTGTTCCCGTGATTGTTAATGGTTATTCAAGTGATAGTTAATGGTTATTCCATATAATGTTCATGGTTATTCCAGTGAGTGTAAATGGTTATGCCAGTGATTGTTAACGGTTATTCCATTGAATGTCCCAAGTTATGCCATTGATTGTTAATGGTTATTGTATTGAATGATCATGGTTATGCCAGTGATTGTTAATGGTAATTCCATTAAATGTTCATGGTTATGCCAGTAATTGTTAATGGTAATTCCATTGAATGTTCATGGTTATGCTAGTTATTGTATATTGTTATTCCATTGAATGATCGTGGTTATGCCAGTAATTGTTGATGGTTATTCCAGTGATTGTTCATGGTTATGCCAGTGATTGTTAATGGTTATTTTATTGAATGTTCATGGTTATGCTAGTTATTGTAATATGTTATTCCATTGAATGTTCATGGTTATGCCAGTGATTTTTAATGGTTATTCCAGTGATTATTCATGTTTACTAGACTGAGTGTTAATGGTTATTCCATTGAATGTTAATGTTTTTCCATTGATCGTTCATGCTTGTGCCAGAAGCTGTATACTTTTGTTCGTGAAACTGATAATGATTGTTTCATTGTTAAGCGTCAATTGCTGCTCTCGACACTGACTGTAAATTATTGTTAATGGTTGTTCTTGTGAGTGTTCATGTTTGTTCCAGTGATTGTTCAGCTTTATGATTGTTCTCGAAGCTGAAAATTGTTGATCTTGTATTTGCAGGTCATATGTATACTGGGGGAAACCCTTGAACCTCTTGATGATGACGGTATAATCCCAGCGTACGGTTTTGGTGACAGAAAAGTAAAAGACAAGGGCGTATTTCCGTTAAAGGCTGAGGTACTTGTATGGTATTGGTTTTATCAGATGTTACTATCACTGTTTACTGTAATGGTAACATTCTTATCATTATGATTTAAGGAACAAAGCAAACTGTTATATCTAAAATTATAAACAACTACTGCCTTGATATATGATTAAATTAAGATCATATGTTTCTATACTCGTTCAACTGATTTTTACACGTTCAAGGCACTGTTTTGGTCATCGTTTTTATTGATTGTGCTTATTGCATTTTGTAGTAAAAATCGCAATGTCTTTTTTTAGAATGCCATTAAATTTGTTTTTTTTTTTAATCGAATCCATTATTAAATACATCAAGGGAGAATACAGCTCAATTTGATTCTGATAACAGATGAAGTTAAAACCTAGACAACATCTTGTTTCTTCCACCTCAGATATGTAGATGCAATAATTTAACCATGCTCGAAATTCTTATCTTGCCCACGGGCGAAGATAAAATCACCATATGGAACTCCTTTAAATGGTCGCCAAATTGTTATTACCTCCCTTGTTAAAGACTGTCTGTAGCATCATGGAAACCTTGTCTAATGGCAATATTTAGAACGCTAATTAATCTTGTATCGCTTCCAAATGTCACCATAAAACAGTGTTCACGCATCTTTCAAGTAATAATGCTTTACTCTCATTAGAACTATTTAAAGACCGATTTGACTATTCACATACTCTGAATCACTGTGCGCCTATGCGCAACCACGACAACCACGAATCATCGCATATCCATACGCAATTATTTTCAATAAGCAGAAAAAAGTTCTAGCAAAAAAATACATTTTTTCTTAATTTTGTTCAACTGAGGTTGGAGAAAAAGCATCTACCATAGCCGCTCGTGTAAGATATGTTTATCCCGACCATCGCGCAGGTTGTTTTGCGGAAACTCGGTAAACCTCGTTTCCGCAAAAAAACCTACGCTCGGGTCAGAATGAACCTACCTTACACTCTCGGCCATGGAAGATACTTATATTCTCATTTATTTTACGCAGGGCGAGTGTGACGGATTTCTCGATGTTCTGGACGTGTATAATGAGATAACGCCCACGATAAAACTGGGAGGACCAACCAACTTTGCACCACTCATTGATGAAGCGATCAGAATCGTCAAGGAAACGAAACAGGTTTTATAAGCTCAACTGTTTCTCAACGCGAACGTCGAAGTGTTTTTTTTTGTTAGGGGGGGGGGGGTTCTATGTATTAGTATTCTAATAAACATGAACATGTCATTTTGTCACCGGGTTTTATAAATGTATAGAAACAGTTGGTCAAAGTGATGTATGACGCGGATAGATAAGAGGCTTGGGCCTCCCTCGAGTTCGAAAACTCAAAATCTAGGTAGTGTATAAAAATTGCTATGCCATTTCTTAATTTTTTATCTGTTAAAAATATGAAAATAATTTTGACATATAAATTTGGCCCGATTTAATTAAAAAAAATATCATGAAGTTTAAATACAAATAAGAAATAATTATCTTTAACAGTGCGAGTTTTAGAAGACTTTTTACGTCAACATTAAACTTGAATTTCTTCTTGTCATAATCAACAGTTGCCTACTCTATGTTCATTTTAAACGAATAGCTAACTAACGGTATGCAAGAAAAAAGACCAATCATTTGTTTCCGACCCGGATCGAATAAAATAGGCACTCGGGTATTTTGCGTAGCCGGTTACTTGACAAGCCGCCTTATTAGTTAAACACTTACCATTTGGTCAGAAATTGATTGATGTTACAATACCACAATGCAAACGATGTATGTTGCAATTCTACAATGCTTAGATGAATTTTACAATTCGAAATCCTTAGAAAGATGTTACAATTCCACAATGCCTTAGATGGATTTTATAATTCCACAATGCAAAAGCTATATGTTACAATTCCACGATGCCTTAGATAGATGTTAGAATTCCAGAATGCCTTACTGAGGTACAACTAATTTTATGCCTGTCCCTTTCAGGCCATATAAATCGCCAATTAAAAGAAACAGTTCTGATTAGCTCGAGCTATTTTGATTGCTTGTTGAAATGGAACTTGTTACAAATCTTTCTAGAAAGGGTAACGATTACATGCTCATTCAAGTTCAGTTAGTGAATCCAGTATGCCGCATACACTGTATGTTTTATTAACGTTAATGTCGGACAAAGGTATAGAAACCGGTTAAGATGTATGTAAAACTTTACTACCTCAGAATCTAGAGCTCTATTACAGCATTGATGGGGTCGTGAGTTCGATATCCACTCATTTTCCTATATAATTATAAAATTATTCACAATGTATAGGTCATTTTCCGTATGAATAACTTTACGCATTACTCTTTCAGTACCACATCTTAGTGATAGTCGCGGACGGTCAGGTCACAAATGAGGACGATACTATCCGGGCCATCACAGAGGCCTCCGAGCTTCCCCTGTCCATCATCGTCATAGGGGTAGGTGACGGCCCCTGGGACGTTATGGAGGACTTTGATGACAAGCTACCGAAGCGGAAGTTTGACAACTTTCAGTTTGTTGACTTCCATCAGGTGAATAAAGAAAAACTTTGAACTTAGGGTTAGGGTTAGGTTTAGGGTTGGAGTAAAATTTGTGGAGGTCCATACTAAAATTGCGGAATACGTCGTTTCCTTGGTTGCTTAAAAAATGGAGTTACTTTAAACGCCTAGTACGTGCATGATTATGTATAATTTCTAACTAAGTTTAATTTTTAGCTATTAACATAATATATACTTAATCTTCTTTACACCAGGTGAAGTCGAATGCAAGAAACCCCCAAGCGGCCGTGGCGCTAGCCGCCCTCATGGAAATTCCGGACCAGTTTATGTTCATTAAGGAAAACAAACTCGTCGAAAAGCTTAAGTGAAAGAAAGAATTGTATGACAGTTAAATTGGTTGTGACATATTCATGTTTTACTGAATGATTATGATGGACTAAATCTTGTGTGTACAGGCAGGATATCAGTTCGAGATTAAACAATCCAGGCCCTATGAAGCAGGGAACCATAGTGATGTTAATGCTTTCAGTGCCATTTAAAATCCATTTCAACAATCGTGAACATTTAGTTCGAGTTTGAACGATCCATGCCATGCACGTAGGAAACCATAGTGATTGATAATGTGCTCAGTGCCTTTTAAAAAATCGATTTCAACAATCATGAACATTAGGTTCGAGAATGAACGATCAAGGCCCTTTGAGGCAGGGAACCATAGTGGTTATTCATGTTTTCAGTGCCATTTAAAAATCAATTTCAACAACCGTGAAGATTTAGTTTCAGGCCCCTTAAAGCAGGGAACCCTAGTGATTTTTGTCAGTGTCATTAAAAAACAACATTTCAAGGTTGTTCCTTTAACATTATAAAGCCTTTGCGTAGAATTCGGTTATCTCGAATTTATCCATTTGTATTTAAAGAATGAATTGCGGGGTTGATGTCATTATCGGGGTATGAACGCAATTGGGCTGGTCTAAGTGTGTGGAGTCCAAAGGACTCCGCATGTACTTTGACCAGCCCAATTGCGTTCATATCCCCGATAATGACATCAACCCCGCAATTCATTCCTTATATTTACACCAATAGTTCATTATTTTATGATGACGTTAAAAAATACTTCATTTCATTTCGGATTACCTTTCAGTAATCCTTTCTTACCCTTTCTTATTCTGTAAATGTGCAGCTACCTGAAATTGAAATGATAAACGATCAATCCTGAATTTTCAATTACCTTGATATTGAATATTGTCTCGCACTTTCATTTTGGTATGCTAGAAGTTTCTTTTATTAACAAGCTGGATATATATAAATGATACTTGTATTTTTAATCAATATAACAAGCATACATTTTGAGTGACAAGTCTTTAACTACGTACAAAATAATGCATTAATGGTAAAATGATAACATGATTGTCACCGTGTATTTAATAGCTTAGAACGCACAAATATTAAATGACTGGTGAGTCCTAAACAATTTACAGTAATGAACTATCTTCTCATACGGTAGAGATGTCGTGTTTTCTGCACCTTTCTTTCAAATTAAACACGGTATTCTCCATAACAACCATTGTTTTCGATATGTATTTATCCTTTTAGGTAAATAAGAACAATTGTATTAATTATGGTACTCCTTATCTGCGAGTAAGAGGGTATCTGTAAATGAGGCAGTTTTGATCTGCATGAATTAGTAGACATTATACTAAAAAGTACAGTGAAAACTATGTATACCATGTTTTCCTTACATAGCAAAGAAAAGTCGGTTTGTCTTTAAGCGGTCATAAATAATCATTGAACTTAAGCCTTGTTGTCAATGGCGTTGTGATTATATTTTTATTTGTAATGAATGATTTTATGTCGGAATTGTTACGGATGTATTGTAAGTAACTTCACATTTATGTAAGGGTGTGTACTATGCAGAGATAAACAACATATCTTGTAATATTGAACGTTTCTTAAAAATGTATTTAAAAAATTGTCTTTATATAAGAGACATATGGACGTATTTAAAAACAATGAACCTATTCTTGTTTAAATATCGGAACAGGTCAATACAGGCAACAAGCTCAGTTAGTTTCTTCTACATGTTGAAATCTGATTTATTTCGTTAATTATAACGACTATCTTTGGCAATTTGGTAGCCAGCGCGTGCCACATAATAAAGAAATTTACGCAATAACACAAATGAAGAGCGCTTACCTTGTTAAAGATCAAAAGAGATACATTGTGAAGCCAAAGTGGCCTCTGTTAACGTACTGTTGCATAGGAAATGGTTGTCTTCCATCCAGTTCATACAAACATACAGCTTCAATGTATATCTGTGACTGATAAAGCAGTAAATATAACGCCGTCGGAATGGTTAAGTAGTTACGAGGATGGATCGTCAATCCAGCGATTCAGGTTCGATGCCGGCCTAAGGCAGCTCATTCTGCGAAGCGAATTGTCTTTGTTTATTTCCTGAGTCTTTTCTGTTTATGATTTGTATATATTTTGTAAATAAATATCAAATCTTGTTTATTGTTAGGATTTGTCCAAATATATTCTAAAACAAAAAAACAAATTTAAGATAACAACAACAATACAAACGAAAGATTACAATAACGTATAAAGAAAAACCTTCTATGCGTTTACCATACCCGACCGGAATCGTATCCACAATGTCTAGAAGCAAACATCGCTATACTTAAAACAAATATCATAAACACAGAAACGATTAAAAAAAGAATCTTCAAATAGCCTCTAGCTATGGTAAGTTAAACAAAATGTCAAAAAGGGCATCTAATTGTAGTCCTTTACTTTCCATGTCAATTTTTAGAATAGGACATATATCTCACAAAAAAGGCACTTAGCCCTGGCTATCTAAGCCACACAATGGCATGTAGCCCTGGTTATCTTAGCACATACCACAGAATGGCTTCTATTCCTGACTACTTTAGCGAGGTATCACAGAAGAGCATCTATCCCTGGCTATGTAAGCAAAACATCACAGCAGTGCTCTGGCCTGGCTATGTAAGCAAAACATCACAGCAATGCTCTGGCCTGGCTATGTAAGCAAAACATCACAGCAGTGCTCTGGCCTGGCTATGTAAGCAAAACATCACAGCAGTGCTCTGGCCTGGCTATGTAAGCAAAACATCACAGCAGTGCTCTGGCCTGGCTATGTAAGCAAAACATCACAGCAGTGCTCTGGCCTGGCTATGTAAGCAAAACATCACAGCAGTGCTCTGGCCTGGCTATGTAAGCAAAACATCACAGCAGTGCTCTGGCCTGGCTATGTAAGCAAAACATCACCACAGTACATCTAGCTCCGGATATCTCAGTTTGCCAAATGCACATGTATAAAAGAAGGGTCTCTAGTCAAGGCTATCTGAGCCAAATATCACAAAAGGGTCTCTAACCCGTTTTCAGAAAAGACAGCTGAAAAGATACTGTAAAGTAAACAGAATAACAAAATACATTGAAATCAAATTTAGGATGAATGTGTTTTAAACAACCGGTGCAGTTACCCTCGTTTTCATCCTAAAAGACGAAATTTCAACCAGGCATCCTCACAAGACTTACTTTCATTGGCAATAATAGAGGTCAAATTAACACTGTTAATTAATAAATTTGATTTTCTCACTTTGTTACCCTGACAAACTGTCAATAAATATAAAACTATCGTTACTGCCGAGGCTGTCTGGCAATTAAAACTTGATAAATGTTTACACCCTGATCGTAATGTGGTGAAAAGCTTAAGAATAGTTACGAACATTTAAACGTTCTCTGTCGGAAGAAATCACATATTTCTCTTCTACGAACAGTTTCCTCAAAATCACCAGTTAACAGATCAAGATATACATATACAGAAAATCAATAACATAATACAATGACAAATTAAGGGACCAGGAGTCCCTGATGTCAAATGATAAAAAACCTAGTTCAGAGGCAAAGTGCAAGGGCAAAAACGACAATGAACTATAAAAATTATATACGAGAAATGACTGTAGTTAATAGTGTCATGTAGCTTACATCACGGAGTGCCTTTACTCACCTCAAAGAAGGTTACTACAAAAATATCGCTTGTAAATGTAGCTGTACCATATAGAATTATTTTTCCATTGTACATATACCTTGTAACTGTTATTAAAAACAAACACTTTATATTCTCTAAAGGCCGGTAACGTGCCACGGTCACGACCTTCGGGAAAAGCTGCGAAGAAAACTGCTCGGTAGGGCAAATCTTACTTCACGTAGGAGACTGCTGTCTAGGTTTTACTTCCGTCCACTATAAGCTATATCAGCAGCAACATCCGTCAATAACCGTCTCCGTGGCCTAGTGGATAAGCGTCCGCCTACGGAGCGGGAGGTCGTGGGTTCGATCCCTGGCCGCGTCATACCAAAAGACGTTAAAAGTTGGTACAAGTAGCTCCCTTGCCTGGCGCTTGGCATTTAAAGGGTAGTGCTTAGAAAAGTGGTGTACTCAGTACTGGTTTAACCCAGGAAAGTTGTACCCCGTGTATCGGTGCTTTACACCGAGCACGTAAAAGAACCAAGGGGTCTCTTCGAAAAAGAGCTAGGGTCTCGCACCGGACTTCCTTGTATCCCACCACTGTCTCTTCAGCGTGCTGTCCCTTCAGCAAAAAACAAAGGACCCCGTTGGAAATAAGTGCTTGCACTTTCACGGGTTATCCTTGATCGCAAGGTCTAAAGAAATACAACATAATTCAGTTCTGATACTGGGGTATTGTTCCCCATTGCGTTTGAGTTATCAGCAATACTTTTGTTCCAATAGTTAAGCTAACACTTTTTTTTATTTCAGACAATGATGTTTTATGACCTTATCTCAATGTGATGGCATTTCCGCACGAGCCTATTCGCATCGATCACTTCGATAAGAAATTGTTTCTAATTGTATTTTCAGGGAAACAGGATTTTCAATCCTCACCTGTTTTCAGCCGCCCATACACTTGATGATTCAAAGTACCTCTTTAGCTGTCCAATGTCTTCGTGAAGCCTTGAATATCATTCACTTACATATATACTGGGTGAGTACCTAAATCGGAACACTTTCGACACTATTTGGGAAATATATTTAGTTGGACTTGCACCACAACTACAAAATTTTCCATCAGCATACTAGGATTCAAGACCAATAGGTTGATATAAATTGCATTTTTCAAGATACTGCCAATCTGCATGAAAAGTACTCTATTAGCCGCACAATCAAGAACTGCCATTTTCGTCCTCGGAGTACCTAAATATGGAACAGTATTAATCTGTTATTTATTTTTATGTATTCTTTTAAAATTATTGCTCCATGTTTTGTTTAAGTAGATTAATAATTTATGTTATTTCCAGCTTGTCTTTTTTTGTCATTTTTGTCAGTAAAAGTTGATGATTTCAGTAAAATATAGACTGTACCAGTATGCTGTGATTGTGGCAAGCATAAAGTCTTTCCCCTGAGTGCCATGTATTGACATTTGAACATGAAAAACTTTAAATGATTGCATTATTTGAAATACTTACCGGACAATCGTGTTCTTTGGAACTTGTATCTGAAGCAAGCGTCTTTATTGATTAAAATCGTAAATAAACTGATCTCGATCGGAAAAACACTTTTATAATGGGTGTTCCATATTTAGGTACTGTTCCGATTTAGGTACTCGCCCAGTATATTAATTTTTTTTTCTACATCTGACATTAAGACACACCATCTTTATTTACCCGTAACAAGACCTCGAGTGACGTATAACAAATAGTGTTCCATATATTATTTGTGCAAAACACGAGGAAATCATTTAAATACTGATATCGCTATGGTATCAGTAAATATTAATCAATCTAGTGATTAAAATAAACAAATACGAACCTGTTTATTTCGAAACGTAAACAAGTTTATTTACCTTCCCTTACACGTGTTTGCTCTGAAGTTTAACAACAGCTGTGAAAAAGTTCAATTCCGTTTTTTAGCTGCAGCCATTTTGTTTGATATAATTGAATAGGACTCCGTAAATTATTAACGAATCAATGCAAAAAGAAGACAGCAAACAGAATAATTGATTAGAAATGGCATTCCAGATAACACAATGAATTGAAACTATAGTCCTTTCTTATTTAACATTATTGTTCGGTATTGTTGTGATTTTAGTAGTATATAATTAGTTTAAACCGAGTGCCAGGCAAGTGAAAATGAGCTACTGGTATCAAGTGGGAGCATATTTCGGTAATGACACGGGATTAAAGCAGGTATTATGCACCCAAATCAGACGCCTTACCACTGAGCTATTGATACGGTAAAGGTCAGATTCGTAATTCAACTTTAAATATAACCTTGAAGGCTATCCGTTTCTCCAATAACTCAAATTCCACTTGCCAGCATCACTTACAAATAACGTCACTCACGTCAAGCGACCGAGAAATATCTCGCTCATCCCCCGTCAGGTATCGACGTGACTGAAGGTTATCTAAAATTTCACCATCGAAGTATATGAGGACACCCAGTCTAGTTAAAGCCCACCGTCAACAATATCAGTGATGGCGTACAGAAGTTTTCATAAACTAATACGTTTGTGTTTGTAAAGAAATTAATTATTTTAAGGATTTAATCATAGTATTATATAAAAGTTTCATAAATTAGTTCAATTTGCAGTCAATATATGTTTGTGAATGATCATCGAATGTTGTCTTAACCTCTTAAGGATGCGTTCCTCATTAGTTTGACAGAATGTTAAGTGGTTATAGCGATTTATGTACGATTGTATATACTTCTGTTTCCATTCAGAATAACATTTACATAAACAGTCTGATGCTCTGATATTGAATATAAATCCATAGACTATCACAATTATAAGACTGGCGTTCCGTTAACATTAAACGTTGCACTCATCAGAGCAGAGCTTTTAGAATAACGCTGTACCCTATTTCGTTATTTATGCAGTTATGTGCAGAAAACAAATCTAAGGACAACAAAAAGTTGCTATAACTGTTATTTTTCACCGAAATTCTTAAAAAAAGAATCTTCAAATAGCCTCTAGCTATGGTAAGTTAAACAAAATGTCAAAAAGGGCATCTAATTGTAGTCCTTTACTTTCCATGTCAATTTTTAGAATAGGACATATATCTCACAAAAAAGGCACTTAGCCCTGGCTATCTAAGCCACACAATGGCATGTAGCCCTGGTTATCTTAGCACATACCACAGAATGGCTTCTATTCCTGACTACTTTAGCGAGGTATCACAGAAGAGCATCTATCCCTGGCTATGTAAGCAAAACATCACAGCAGTGCTCTGGCCTGGCTATGTAAGCAAAACATCACAGCAATGCTCTGGCCTGGCTATGTAAGCAAAACATCACAGCAGTGCTCTGGCCTGGCTATGTAAGCAAAACATCACAGCAGTGCTCTGGCCTGGCTATGTAAGCAAAACATCACAGCAGTGCTCTGGCCTGGCTATGTAAGCAAAACATCACAGCAGTGCTCTGGCCTGGCTATGTAAGCAAAACATCACAGCAGTGCTCTGGCCTGGCTATGTAAGCAAAACATCACAGCAGTGCTCTGGCCTGGCTATGTAAGCAAAACATCACCACAGTACATCTAGCTCCGGATATCTCAGTTTGCCAAATGCACATGTATAAAAGAAGGGTCTCTAGTCAAGGCTATCTGAGCCAAATATCACAAAAGGGTCTCTAACCCGTTTTCAGAAAAGACAGCTGAAAAGATACTGTAAAGTAAACAGAATAACAAAATACATTGAAATCAAATTTAGGATGAATGTGTTTTAAACAACCGGTGCAGTTACCCTCGTTTTCATCCTAAAAGACGAAATTTCAACCAGGCATCCTCACAAGACTTACTTTCATTGGCAATAATAGAGGTCAAATTAACACTGTTAATTAATAAATTTGATTTTCTCACTTTGTTACCCTGACAAACTGTCAATAAATATAAAACTATCGTTACTGCCGAGGCTGTCTGGCAATTAAAACTTGATAAATGTTTACACCCTGATCGTAATGTGGTGAAAAGCTTAAGAATAGTTACGAACATTTAAACGTTCTCTGTCGGAAGAAATCACATATTTCTCTTCTACGAACAGTTTCCTCAAAATCACCAGTTAACAGATCAAGATATACATATACAGAAAATCAATAACATAATACAATGACAAATTAAGGGACCAGGAGTCCCTGATGTCAAATGATAAAAAACCTAGTTCAGAGGCAAAGTGCAAGGGCAAAAACGACAATGAACTATAAAAATTATATACGAGAAATGACTGTAGTTAATAGTGTCATGTAGCTTACATCACGGAGTGCCTTTACTCACCTCAAAGAAGGTTACTACAAAAATATCGCTTGTAAATGTAGCTGTACCATATAGAATTATTTTTCCATTGTACATATACCTTGTAACTGTTATTAAAAACAAACACTTTATATTCTCTAAAGGCCGGTAACGTGCCACGGTCACGACCTTCGGGAAAAGCTGCGAAGAAAACTGCTCGGTAGGGCAAATCTTACTTCACGTAGGAGACTGCTGTCTAGGTTTTACTTCCGTCCACTATAAGCTATATCAGCAGCAACATCCGTCAATAACCGTCTCCGTGGCCTAGTGGATAAGCGTCCGCCTACGGAGCGGGAGGTCGTGGGTTCGATCCCTGGCCGCGTCATACCAAAAGACGTTAAAAGTTGGTACAAGTAGCTCCCTTGCCTGGCGCTTGGCATTTAAAGGGTAGTGCTTAGAAAAGTGGTGTACTCAGTACTGGTTTAACCCAGGAAAGTTGTACCCCGTGTATCGGTGCTTTACACCGAGCACGTAAAAGAACCAAGGGGTCTCTTCGAAAAAGAGCTAGGGTCTCGCACCGGACTTCCTTGTATCCCACCACTGTCTCTTCAGCGTGCTGTCCCTTCAGCAAAAAACAAAGGACCCCGTTGGAAATAAGTGCTTGCACTTTCACGGGTTATCCTTGATCGCAAGGTCTAAAGAAATACAACATAATTCAGTTCTGATACTGGGGTATTGTTCCCCATTGCGTTTGAGTTATCAGCAATACTTTTGTTCCAATAGTTAAGCTAACACTTTTTTTTATTTCAGACAATGATGTTTTATGACCTTATCTCAATGTGATGGCATTTCCGCACGAGCCTATTCGCATCGATCACTTCGATAAGAAATTGTTTCTAATTGTATTTTCAGGGAAACAGGATTTTCAATCCTCACCTGTTTTCAGCCGCCCATACACTTGATGATTCAAAGTACCTCTTTAGCTGTCCAATGTCTTCGTGAAGCCTTGAATATCATTCACTTACATATATACTGGGTGAGTACCTAAATCGGAACACTTTCGACACTATTTGGGAAATATATTTAGTTGGACTTGCACCACAACTACAAAATTTTCCATCAGCATACTAGGATTCAAGACCAATAGGTTGATATAAATTGCATTTTTCAAGATACTGCCAATCTGCATGAAAAGTACTCTATTAGCCGCACAATCAAGAACTGCCATTTTCGTCCTCGGAGTACCTAAATATGGAACAGTATTAATCTGTTATTTATTTTTATGTATTCTTTTAAAATTATTGCTCCATGTTTTGTTTAAGTAGATTAATAATTTATGTTATTTCCAGCTTGTCTTTTTTTGTCATTTTTGTCAGTAAAAGTTGATGATTTCAGTAAAATATAGACTGTACCAGTATGCTGTGATTGTGGCAAGCATAAAGTCTTTCCCCTGAGTGCCATGTATTGACATTTGAACATGAAAAACTTTAAATGATTGCATTATTTGAAATACTTACCGGACAATCGTGTTCTTTGGAACTTGTATCTGAAGCAAGCGTCTTTATTGATTAAAATCGTAAATAAACTGATCTCGATCGGAAAAACACTTTTATAATGGGTGTTCCATATTTAGGTACTGTTCCGATTTAGGTACTCGCCCAGTATATTATTTTTTTTTTCTACATCTGACATTAAGACACACCATCTTTATTTACCCGTAACAAGACCTCGAGTGACGTATAACAAATAGTGTTCCATATATTATTTGTGCAAAACACGAGGAAATCATTTAAATACTGATATCGCTATGGTATCAGTAAATATTAATCAATCTAGTGATTAAAATAAACAAATACGAACCTGTTTATTTCGAAACGTAAACAAGTTTATTTACCTTCCCTTACACGTGTTTGCTCTGAAGTTTAACAACAGCTGTGAAAAAGTTCAATTCCGTTTTTTAGCTGCAGCCATTTTGTTTGATATAATTGAATAGGACTCCGTAAATTACTAACGAATCAATGCAAAAAGAAGACAGCAAACAGAATAATTGATTAGAAATGGCATTCCAGATAACACAATGAATTGAAACTATAGTCCTTTCTTATTTAACATTATTGTTCGGTATTGTTGTGATTTTAGTAGTATATAATTAGTTTAAACCGAGTGCCAGGCAAGTGAAAATGAGCTACTGGTATCAAGTGGGAGCATATTTCGGTAATGACACGGGATTAAAGCAGGTATTATGCACCCAAATCAGACGCCTTACCACTGAGCTATTGATACGGTAAAGGTCAGATTCGTAATTCAACTTTAAATATAACCTTGAAGGCTATCCGTTTCTCCAATAACTCAAATTCCACTTGCCAGCATCACTTACAAATAACGTCACTCACGTCAAGCGACCGAGAAATATCTCGCTCATCCCCCGTCAGGTATCGACGTGACTGAAGGTTATCTAAAATTTCACCATCGAAGTATATGAGGACACCCAGTCTAGTTAAAGCCCACCGTCAACAATATCAGTGATGGCGTACAGAAGTTTTCATAAACTAATACGTTTGTGTTTGTAAAGAAATTAATTATTTTAAGGATTTAATCATAGTATTATATAAAAGTTTCATAAATTAGTTCAATTTGCAGTCAATATATGTTTGTGAATGATCATCGAATGTTGTCTTAACCTCTTAAGGATGCGTTCCTCATTAGTTTGACAGAATGTTAAGTGGTTATAGCGATTTATGTACGATTGTATATACTTCTGTTTCCATTCAGAATAACATTTACATAAACAGTCTGATGCTCTGATATTGAATATAAATCCATAGACTATCACAATTATAAGACTGGCGTTCCGTTAACATTAAACGTTGCACTCATCAGAGCAGAGCTTTTAGAATAACGCTGTACCCTATTTCGTTATTTATGCAGTTATGTGCAGAAAACAAATCTAAGGACAACAAAAAGTTGCTATAACTGTTATTTTTCACCGAAATTCTGAAAAAAAGAATCTTCAAATAGCCTCTAGCTATGGTAAGTTAAACAAAATGTCAAAAAGGGCATCTAATTGTAGTCCTTTACTTTCCATGTCAATTTTTAGAATAGGACATATATCTCACAAAAAAGGCACTTAGCCCTGGCTATCTAAGCCACACAATGGCATGTAGCCCTGGTTATCTTAGCACATACCACAGAATGGCTTCTATTCCTGACTACTTTAGCGAGGTATCACAGAAGAGCATCTATCCCTGGCTATGTAAGCAAAACATCACAGCAGTGCTCTGGCCTGGCTATGTAAGCAAAACATCACAGCAATGCTCTGGCCTGGCTATGTAAGCAAAACATCACAGCAGTGCTCTGGCCTGGCTATGTAAGCAAAACATCACAGCAGTGCTCTGGCCTGGCTATGTAAGCAAAACATCACAGCAGTGCTCTGGCCTGGCTATGTAAGCAAAACATCACAGCAGTGCTCTGGCCTGGCTATGTAAGCAAAACATCACAGCAGTGCTCTGGCCTGGCTATGTAAGCAAAACATCACAGCAGTGCTCTGGCCTGGCTATGTAAGCAAAACATCACCACAGTACATCTAGCTCCGGATATCTCAGTTTGCCAAATGCACATGTATAAAAGAAGGGTCTCTAGTCAAGGCTATCTGAGCCAAATATCACAAAAGGGTCTCTAACCCGTTTTCAGAAAAGACAGCTGAAAAGATACTGTAAAGTAAACAGAATAACAAAATACATTGAAATCAAATTTAGGATGAATGTGTTTTAAACAACCGGTGCAGTTACCCTCGTTTTCATCCTAAAAGACGAAATTTCAACCAGGCATCCTCACAAGACTTACTTTCATTGGCAATAATAGAGGTCAAATTAACACTGTTAATTAATAAATTTGATTTTCTCACTTTGTTACCCTGACAAACTGTCAATAAATATAAAACTATCGTTACTGCCGAGGCTGTCTGGCAATTAAAACTTGATAAATGTTTACACCCTGATCGTAATGTGGTGAAAAGCTTAAGAATAGTTACGAACATTTAAACGTTCTCTGTCGGAAGAAATCACATATTTCTCTTCTACGAACAGTTTCCTCAAAATCACCAGTTAACAGATCAAGATATACATATACAGAAAATCAATAACATAATACAATGACAAATTAAGGGACCAGGAGTCCCTGATGTCAAATGATAAAAAACCTAGTTCAGAGGCAAAGTGCAAGGGCAAAAACGACAATGAACTATAAAAATTATATACGAGAAATGACTGTAGTTAATAGTGTCATGTAGCTTACATCACGGAGTGCCTTTACTCACCTCAAAGAAGGTTACTACAAAAATATCGCTTGTAAATGTAGCTGTACCATATAGAATTATTTTTCCATTGTACATATACCTTGTAACTGTTATTAAAAACAAACACTTTATATTCTCTAAAGGCCGGTAACGTGCCACGGTCACGACCTTCGGGAAAAGCTGCGAAGAAAACTGCTCGGTAGGGCAAATCTTACTTCACGTAGGAGACTGCTGTCTAGGTTTTACTTCCGTCCACTATAAGCTATATCAGCAGCAACATCCGTCAATAACCGTCTCCGTGGCCTAGTGGATAAGCGTCCGCCTACGGAGCGGGAGGTCGTGGGTTCGATCCCTGGCCGCGTCATACCAAAAGACGTTAAAGGTTGGTACAAGTAGCTCCCTTGCCTGGCGCTTGGCATTTAAAGGGTAGTGCTTAGAAAAGTGGTGTACTCAGTACTGGTTTAACCCAGGAAAGTTGTACCCCGTGTATCGGTGCTTTACACCGAGCACGTAAAAGAACCAAGGGGTCTCTTCGAAAAAGAGCTAGGGTCTCGCACCGGACTTCCTTGTATCCCACCACTGTCTCTTCAGCGTGCTGTCCCTTCAGCAAAAAACAAAGGACCCCGTTGGAAATAAGTGCTTGCACTTTCACGGGTTATCCTTGATCGCAAGGTCTAAAGAAATACAACATAATTCAGTTCTGATACTGGGGTATTGTTCCCCATTGCGTTTGAGTTATCAGCAATACTTTTGTTCCAATAGTTAAGCTAACACTTTTTTTTATTTCAGACAATGATGTTTTATGACCTTATCTCAATGTGATGGCATTTCCGCACGAGCCTATTCGCATCGATCACTTCGATAAGAAATTGTTTCTAATTGTATTTTCAGGGAAACAGGATTTTCAATCCTCACCTGTTTTCAGCCGCCCATACACTTGATGATTCAAAGTACCTCTTTAGCTGTCCAATGTCTTCGTGAAGCCTTGAATATCATTCACTTACATATATACTGGGTGAGTACCTAAATCGGAACACTTTCGACACTATTTGGGAAATATATTTAGTTGGACTTGCACCACAACTACAAAATTTTCCATCAGCATACTAGGATTCAAGACCAATAGGTTGATATAAATTGCATTTTTCAAGATACTGCCAATCTGCATGAAAAGTACTCTATTAGCCGCACAATCAAGAACTGCCATTTTCGTCCTCGGAGTACCTAAATATGGAACAGTATTAATCTGTTATTTATTTTTATGTATTCTTTTAAAATTATTGCTCCATGTTTTGTTTAAGTAGATTAATAATTTATGTTATTTCCAGCTTGTCTTTTTTTGTCATTTTTGTCAGTAAAAGTTGATGATTTCAGTAAAATATAGACTGTACCAGTATGCTGTGATTGTGGCAAGCATAAAGTCTTTCCCCTGAGTGCCATGTATTGACATTTGAACATGAAAAACTTTAAATGATTGCATTATTTGAAATACTTACCGGACAATCGTGTTCTTTGGAACTTGTATCTGAAGCAAGCGTCTTTATTGATTAAAATCGTAAATAAACTGATCTCGATCGGAAAAACACTTTTATAATGGGTGTTCCATATTTAGGTACTGTTCCGATTTAGGTACTCGCCCAGTATATTATATTTTTTTTTCTACATCTGACATTAAGACACACCATCTTTATTTACCCGTAACAAGACCTCGAGTGACGTATAACAAATAGTGTTCCATATATTATTTGTGCAAAACACGAGGAAATCATTTAAATACTGATATCGCTATGGTATCAGTAAATATTAATCAATCTAGTGATTAAAATAAACAAATACGAACCTGTTTATTTCGAAACGTAAACAAGTTTATTTACCTTCCCTTACACGTGTTTGCTCTGAAGTTTAACAACAGCTGTGAAAAAGTTCAATTCCGTTTTTTAGCTGCAGCCATTTTGTTTGATATAATTGAATAGGACTCCGTAAATTATTAACGAATCAATGCAAAAAGAAGACAGCAAACATAATAATTGATTAGAAATGGCATTCCAGATAACACAATGAATTGAAACTATAGTCCTTTCTTATTTAACATTATTGTTCGGTATTGTTGTGATTTTAGTAGTATATAATTAGTTTAAACCGAGTGCCAGGCAAGTGAAAATGAGCTACTGGTATCAAGTGGGAGCATATTTCGGTAATGACACGGGATTAAAGCAGGTATTATGCACCCAAATCAGACGCCTTACCACTGAGCTATTGATACGGTAAAGGTCAGATTCGTAATTCAACTTTAAATATAACCTTGAAGGCTATCCGTTTCTCCAATAACTCAAATTCCTCTTGCCAGCATCACTTACAAATAACGTCACTCACGTCAAGCGACCGAGAAATATCTCGCTCATCCCCCGTCAGGTATCGACGTGACTGAAGGTTATCTAAAATTTCACCATCGAAGTATATGAGGACACCCAGTCTAGTTAAAGCCCACCGTCAACAATATCAGTGATGGCGTACAGAAGTTTTCATAAACTAATACGTTTGTGTTTGTAAAGAAATTAATTATTTTAAGGATTTAATCATAGTATTATATAAAAGTTTCATAAATTAGTTCAATTTGCAGTCAATATATGTTTGTGAATGATCATCGAATGTTGTCTTAACCTCTTAAGGATGCGTTCCTCATTAGTTTGACAGAATGTTAAGTGGTTATAGCGATTTATGTACGATTGTATATACTTCTGTTTCCATTCAGAATAACATTTACATAAACAGTCTGATGCTCTGATATTGAATATAAATCCATAGACTATCACAATTATAAGACTGGCGTTCCGTTAACATTAAACGTTGCACTCATCAGAGCAGAGCTTTTAGAATAACGCTGTACCCTATTTCGTTATTTATGCAGTTATGTGCAGAAAACAAATCTAAGGACAACAGAAAGTTGCTATAACTGTTATTTTTCACCGAAATTGTTATCAGTGATGGCGTACAGAAGTTTTCATAAACTAATACGTTTGTGTTTGTAAAGAAATTAATTATTTTAAGGATTTAATCATAGTATTATATAATAGTTTCATAAATTAGTTCAATTTGCAGTCAATATATGTTTGTGAATGATCATCGAATGTTGTCTTAACCTCTTAAGGATGCGTTCCTCATTAGTTTGACAGAAAGTTAAGTGGTTATAGCGATTTATGTACGATTGTATGTACTTCTGTTTCCATTCAGAATAACATTTACATAAACAGTCTGATGCTCTGATATTGAATATAAATCCATAGACTATCACAATTATAAGACTGGCGTTCCGTTAACATTAAACGTTGCACTCATCAGAGCAGAGCTTTTAGAATAACGCTGTACCCTATTTCGTTATTTATGCAGTTATGTGCAGAAAACAAATCTAAGGACAACAGAAAGTTGCTATAACTGTTATTTTTCACCGAAATTGTTATCAAATCGTACAGTTTGAATTATCCTTTTCCTGGCTAAAGGCCGGCTACTAAGAACATTAAGTGGTCAATAAAACTTAAGATAAGTATTTAAGAGTTATCCTCATTTATAGACTGTCATTAACACAGTTTAAATAAGTGAAGAGGGGTTAAGTGTTGGAAGTCTACGTTATGGATCTGAATTCTTGAGAATCGGTGTAACGTGTAAATTCTGAACGTTCCTAAAATTATCTTGAATCAATCCTAAGCAATTACAAACGGTTTCACCAAATAAAAACAACAGACAATTGAGATATCAATAGCTGAAATTAAAAATGCAGCAGTCTAAAGCAAAATAAAATTATGATAAATAATTAGCATAAGCATTGCATAGAAAAGACACTAGCATCTTAAAGCAACCTGAAATCTAAAGCACACAGAACAGCAATTAAAGCAGGTGCAGCATAAAAAAACAGCAATTTAAAGCAGAAGCAGCAGCCTTATACAAAAAAGAAGCAGCCATTAAGAAGATGAGAAGATAGCCTCAGCATCCAAAAATATTATCACATTTGGGTTGATTTGGTTTGTTAAGAAAAATCATATGACAGAAGTTTTATAAGAGTAAGGAGACTGTTTGATTTACCTTTTAAGATAAAATAACGTTTACCAAGTGTGTATGTTGCGAACAAGTGTTTTCGAGAAGAGATGCCATGCTAAGACCTACGAAACTCGCATCGAGAATTCTGTCTGAAATACATGACAGAACAGCCATTAGTTCCGCTTCAAAAACATTAATACCTATTTAGCACAGACCCTATCCATGAACGAAACTGTCATAATCCGGTACTAAGCAACAACCAATTAGATCAGTTCGAGACCATGACCCAAACATGTACCCGAATAACTCTCAGTTTTATAAGTCACTTTGAATAAACTGTAAGTCTAAGTAAGGGGTACATTCTAGAAGACTACACTAGAATAAAATATGTACTCGCATGAATGTATTGAAATGTATAGAACGGAGCTTTAACCTCCAACGGGATATTGATACATGCTTTTTTTCAGTAGTACATAAGAAGCAACCAATAGACAACAACGTCAATGTCTTACGACGACTGCGGTTTCATGTTCTCGAGAATTAATAATTTACAGAAACAGGTCAGGACATGGCGTCTAGATAGTCATTTGTTGTAAAGATAAGCCGCAACATATGGAGAGTCCGTTTAAATTAGATCTCGGGAACTGATTAAACGGAAGCGGAGAATCTCGAAGACATCTCGCAATACTTCTTACTCTTTGCAAGTAAAGCATGTAACTTGTCGAAACATATCTGGAATTAAAAGGTCGCCAAATAGGTATCTAAAGAGATCACTGACCGAAATACATGCAGAAAGGTTTACAAGTTCGTATTTGAGGATGATGATTTGTTCTCGTATTTAAAATTAGCAACAGTGTTGCGCAACAGCAAATATCCCAAATGGTCATTGATGCAGATGCCAGCAACAAAACAAAAACGATTTGCCATCTGCTGGAAGAAATGCAATTAGTTCGATAGCGTCATCAATAACGGTAAATTTGACAAAAAAAGGGAGAGAAGCTACGACGATGATTCATACCATTTTCAGTACCTTGGATACCCGAAATTTTGGGCTCATGGAATTCTGGCCTATTAGGAGAACACAACGAAGACTAAGAAGTGCTAGAAACAGTCCACCAGTTTCCAGTTTTGACGAATGTCCACGAAAGGAGTTTGCTTTTAGATGGTACTATATTGGTTTCGCCAAAATGCCAACCCACGGACCTAACTTAGGACAGACCTTCCAAGTCTTATCTAGGAGGGGTTAATCATCACTCGCGTGGTTTGTCAGCTATAATGGATATGTTAGAGGACTCACGCCAACGTGATGACAATCAACCCAAATCCAGGAAGAGAAGACTCAATCGAGTGTTATGACGTTGACTAATCTCGGTACTGTTAACCTTGTATCCTAACAGTTTAAGGATTTATACAGTGAGATCAAATACAGTTTCTTATCGAATTCTTCAATCTTTATTTTTGTAAAAACAACAGATTCTTTGTTGAACAAATCCAGAATTCAAAATAATATTGTAAATTCGTTATGAAGTGTAAAAATATAACTTAATGAAAAAGGGTTTGTGACTTATGAAAATATTACCAAAAGAGGTCCCTTGTCGTTCTTTGTCAGTGTCCAGAATCTGAGCAGACATTATCTGAGCGAGGGAAGTGGTATGCTTTGTGGACGGTCAAATCGTTATCGAAGCCCACACGAAAACATATACTGTTATTTTGTATCACATAAAAACGCTTGTCTAAGGTTGCTACCTCGTCAAAGGTCGTCGTTCCTTTGGTCATGAATACACAAGAGTCACAAGTCTAAGAATCAAGTTGTAAAACGGAAATCATCCGTTCATTGTTGCCTACTTCTGTTTGCTTTTGCCGATACAATTTGATGAATGATATTACTATTCATAATTATTCAATTATTCACACAATTATTGGCCATGCAGCTGGCTTCGTGTGTGTCATGGCCATGTAACGCTTGCTTTAAGGGAAAAAGGGCTTTGTATGGGTATGTGCAACGGACCTGGCTTGTACTTCTTATTGTAGTTTCATTTGTTTTATTATCACAGTATATATTGTTCACACCAACCACAGGCGTGTAGTAAGTAAATAAAATGTATTTATAAACATATGTATACTAATGTTAAAATAGATCAATCACTAGCAATACGGCTTACACTATGCATCGAGGGTTGAAAGCGAAATGATTCTTAGTGACTTAAAATAAACAGACATATATAATCCTTCTACTTCCAATGTTAAGTATGTTCACATCTAGTTAGTATATTAGTCCCAACTGTAAAAAATAGTGTCGATTATTATTATATTTTAAATGTATTTGACTTATTCTTTCGATTTCTTTCATAGTCCACACCGAAGAGGAAATCATTTTGTATGACCATGATTTAAGAGCGCATTAAACCACTTTACATTATATTGGTATGAGCAATCCTTTTGCGTCTTCCTTTAAACTTGTGGTAATGAGGCATCCTCATTCGAAACTCCACGGCTATGTTCCTTCGAAAACTACCTCGGATGTATATGGACGGTTTACAATGACAGAAAATTATAACTACCCTGCAAATAGGGTGCGTGTAATTTCAATTGAGTAGTTAAATTGTATGAATGTACTCTTGGACATTTTCATTACTATTATTAGTATTTGTGCAATAAAACACGTCACTTGCAATCAATTTAAACCAAGTAATACAATATACCGGCATACATCCGATATTGGTTTTTATGGAACAGGGCGGAGGAGTTCCGAATGGATGCATCCTTATGCTGTGATAATGTATGCTGTTAAATCGTTTAAATGAATTGTCAGGTCATTATCATCCTCCTCCTATAATTTACAAATGTTCTAGTATTGAAGTTTTCACCACAAAACAACCTAACAATACATTAAGACATCAACTTTATTACTTAATGAAAACCATAATAAAAACACTTGTTCCGAAAAAGTATGGATTTCTTTGTTTTTGTTTATATCAACATGCTCACCATTAGGCAAAGCGTGCACTGTTCAATAAAAATATTTTATAAGTAAGTTGTATATTGGAAAAAATAGTACATATCCGCCTTTAACGAAGAAAAATCAGATTCGTGTTAAGGCAACTTTGTTTGTCATTTGTTTACTAGGATGTATTATATTTTACAATGTCCAGATGCAAAAAAAACACTAAAATATCTAGATAGTCAACTGTGCATATTGTTTTGTTATTTCCTTTGTTAATTGTTTACATCCTGCATCATTGTTTTGGAGGTTTGCGAAAATGCATTGCAGAGATTCGAATACCAAAAAAATTTATTGCGCAGTTTTCTAAAAAAGATTAGCAGGATGAATTCTGACCATATAACTTGCATTATACACACTTCATACTGTTTTTTACTGCATATACCATGACCGTACTCCTTTTTTCTGCAAGAAATGCTGTTACATTTACTGCAATGCGATGGAATCCATAGCACATACCTACAACCGCAAGGAGGACACAGTATAATATTGTTCGAGCATGAATGCAGTTAGAAAACCCAGCACCAGAGTACAAACATTTTGCATTAATGTGTTGTGATGACATACAATATAGAACTATTAAGCATTAAACACAGGTGTGTTAGGCTTAAAGACTTTAACAAAAATACATTATTATTGATGGTAACCTTAAAGCTACACTTTCACAGACAATTTATTATTTGTTTGTCTTGTAATGTGCCAAGTTTGCGTTTATATCTGCAAACCAGTGATATAAGACTTCTGACAAAATATCATAACAGCATAAATTGGCACGTTCCAAGACAAACAATAAAAACGTTGTCAAAATGATTAATCTGTGAGAGTGCACCTTTAAGATGACAATTTTAATTACATCGAATATCGAACAAATCGGAATATGGTATACAATTAATTACTGGCCGCGGCGCCATCGAGCTGCATCTGAGTAGGATTGTTTGATGATGCAGCCCATAGTGGTTGGAAAACTTCTTTTAAGGCAAGGTATATGAATTAGTCCAATCGCTGATAAGAACCGTAAGAAAAAATACAGAAAATAAACTTTTTAGAGAGAGTTAAAAGTATGTTAATGGAGCATATAGTCTAACGGATGGATCTGCAGAGTCACCCCAGGGTATTCAGCCCAGCTGTAGGGCATGTCCCATTCTTTTAATGTGTGATGGGTTAATGAAAGGTATACCAGTTCAAGGGCATGCCCAACGCTTTTCACTGTGTGGTTGGGTGTGGCAAGGCATCTAAGAGGTAGGGGATGTCCTATCATCTTCAATGAACGTCATATTTGTTTTCTTCCATCTCTCCCGCCCTTGAATTTTAATTAAAAAAACTGTGGTATGCAGTGCTTCTAACAAGATTTGTGACATATGTTTCAGTAACACTCGCTTTATTCCAAGATATGAGCACTTCGTCTTATAATTCGAGTTTAAAAGTTAACAGTGATGTCGTAAAACACATGGTTAATACTAACACAGTTCTGAAAATGGACCCATGGTATGTAATAAATGTATTAACGAGCAATAAATAATGATCGTTAACGGCGGTAATCGCGCATAATTCACTAAATAAATGTGTCGTTAACGCCGGGATTTTTGTTTTACATATGCGTACCAGGGCAATGGTATGTAAAAGAGGTGTGTTAACGAGCAAAATTGTTTGTTTGTTTTTGTTTTACATATGCGTACCAGGGCCAAGCATTAACCTGAAATACATATATCAACTGTTGATTTATTTTTAACAGTCTATTTTATCATCAAAATCCAGCAATACAAGTTTTCTATTTCATGATTTCTTTAAGATTTAGTATTCGATTGACAGAACCAGCATGCTTAGTTTTAATCATTTATATATTATAGTGTAGGCAGGTTATTGTACAGCTCAATCCAAATAGTTCTTTAATCAAACGAAAATATAATTTAAATAACCTAAATATACTATTCATATTGTTATGGAAGGTATCAACCTCACAGACACTTTACATAACCATTATGACGTCGTTAGCTATGGGCGTCACGCAAACGTTCATTTTTCAGGTCAATTTGAACTTATTTAATAGACATTTCTCTCATTTTGCATAAGGCTTTACCCTGTGCCATTAAAAGGGGTTTATGTTTAAACTTTTAGCTACTGAGTATGTTTCTGTGGTTTTCTATATACATATGTGCATACAATATGGTCTTTGTACGAGTATATTGCATTTAACAATAGCGAAAATACACCTTATTGGGCTGTAACATCATAATAGGCCAACTTTTGAAAGCCCTTTTGCTACAGACGGGCTGTCAATCATAGTGTCTGCAGATTGAAACAACCTATAGTGAATCAAGGTAGATCTGAAATTTCAGGATTATTTGTTTGTTTACTCTTGAACAAGTTGTTGTCAGCCACTTCAAGGAATCCGTGTTTGCGTTTTTTCAGATTTTATTTTCCCCTTTTTACCATGATGTATTATATCTTTCTAAGACCAGATGCAAGTTAACTTAAATATCCCTATCCAATCTAACATCCTTTTCCGTTTAGTCTTGAGTTTAAAATAAAGTTCGTTACAAGCTTAAGTAAACAAATCTGTACTGTTTTGGAGCCAAATGCATTTCATAAGTATTATAATGTATCTCGGTCATACAGCTTGCAATAGTTCATACTACAAACTATTTTCACAAGAAACGTAGCATGACCGTAATGGTATCTTGAATGGTAAGTGTTTTTACTACACTGACCTTGGTACAGGATAAAATGGAATCCATAACACATTCCTATAACTGCGAAACAGACACAAGATACAATTTTAAGCACATTATATACGGTTTTTTTTATTGTATTTTCGAGCAATAGTTTGAGCTATGACAATCTGAGTTGTGAAAGATAAAGTATGAAGTACAGGTTTATGAGGTTGCAACGACAAGAAAAACTATGAAACCTACCGAGGCAAACCGAGAAACATGTAACGAGAACCCTGTATATAGACACATGATAAAGGCATAAACTACAGGGACAAGCCCAGTAGCCAAACATGTAACGAATACCCTGTTAAGAGCCACAAGGTTGAGTCCTAAACTACAGGGACAAGCCCAGTAGCCAAATATGTAACGAGTAACAAGTTAAGAGCCACAAGGTTGAGTCCTTAACTACAGGGACAAGCCCAGTAGCAAAATATGTAACGAGTACCCTGTTTAGAGCCACAAGGTTGAGTCCTAAACTACAGGGACAAGCCCAGTAGCCAAATATGTAACGAGTACCCTGTTAAGAGCCACAAGGTTGAGTCCTTAACTACAGGGACAAGCCCAGTAGCCAAATATGTAACGAGTAACAAGTTAAGAGCCACAAGGTTGAGTCCTTAACTACAGGGACAAGCCCAGTAGCCAAATATGTAACGAGTAACAAGTTAAGAGCCACAAGGTTGAGTCCTTAACTACAGGGACAAGCCCAGTAGCAAAATATGTAACGAGTACCCTGTTAAGAGCCACAAGGTTGAGTCCTAAACTACAGGGACAAGCCCAGTAGCCAAAAATGTAACGATTACCCTGTTAAGAGCCACAAGGTTGAGTCCTTAACAACAGGGACAAGCCAATTAGCCAAATATGTAACGAGTACACTGTTAAGAACCACAAGGTTGGGTCCTTAACTACAGGGACAAGCCCAGTAGCCAAACATGTTACGAGTACCCTGTTAAGAACCACAAGGTTGAGTCCTTAACTACAGGGACAAGCCCAGTAGCCAAACATGTTACGAGTACCCTGTTAAGAACCACAAGGTTGGGTCCTTAACAACAGGGATAAGCCCAGTAGCCAAACATGTACAGAGTACCCTGTTTAGAGCCACAAGGTTGAGTCCTTAACTACCGGGATAAGCCCAGTAGCCAAACATGTCACGAGTACCATGTTACGAGCCACAAGGTTGAGTCCTTAACTACAGGGAAAAACCCAGTAGATGAACATGTAAAGAGTAAGTACCCTGTTTAGAGCCACAAGGTTGAGTCCTAAACTACAGGGACAAGCCCAGTAGCCAAACATGTAACGTGTATACTGTTAAGAGCCACAAGGTTGAGTCCTTAACAACAGGGACAAGCCCAGTAGCCAAACATGTAACGAATACACTGTTTAGAGACACACAGTCATTTGTCTTACAAAAATTAAATGTGAACATTTAGTCAAGGCATTCCAAGTAAGATGTATGTGTTGTCATGTGTGTTACCGAGGGTACATGTAAAGACGGAGTCAATGCATTCCAAGTAACAGGCGGGTTTTGTCATGCTCCTTATTGAGGGTAAATATGAACATTGTTTCAAGGCGTTCCAAATAGCAGGCGGATTGTGTCATGCGCCATACCAAGGGTATATGTGAACACTGAGTGAAGGCATTCAAAGTAACAGGCAGGTATTGCCACGTGCCTTACCGAGGGTAAATGTGAACACTTAGTGAAGGCATTCCAAGTACCAGGCAGGCATTGCCATGTGCCTACCGAGGGTAAATTTGAACATCGATTCAAGGCATTTTAAGTAACAGGCAATAATTGTGATGAACATACCGAGGTAAATTTGAACATGCATGTTCTGCATTGCAACACGGATGCAAAAAAACGATTGAAGTACGGTGATATCACTGCAAACAAGTGTTTCCTTTCGATTTGTGTTACATGCTCATATCTAGTTGCCTGCAAAAATCAGCTCTTGCAGTTAGCGGTTTGAGTTCGATCAGCGCGTACCAAATCTCGGTAGTAAGGTTGAAATAAAACTGTTACTGTAGTTTTAAACCTGACAGGACCAGTACAAGTTCATTTGTCACAATGGATCGGATACAGTTTTGTCTCATTGTAAGTTGTATTCAATAGACTATCACAATGAAATTGTTTAAAGCATCTTTGCTCCTGCATTACCGTCTAACTATGGTTTCTTACATATTTTGGAATTGTAAGCCTGAATATACAGAATATACATCAACGTCTCCATCGGTCGTCAAACGAGTTCCAGATCTTTTTAGTGTGTTTACGGGTCTAATAGTGATAGTAACATTACCGGAATTGTTTTAGGCTTTATCATGAAGTGTGACCTAGAACAGGCATTAAGTCAAATTAATAGAGTTCTTTTTTATTTTCCATTATGTTTAACTCAGAATATCACGCTTGCATCACTTCGTAACTGATTAAAGTCCTAAATTGGCCAATGCATGTTGGTCCCGACACGTGATTCATTTGTTTATAAAAAAGACTCACTGATTGCAAAACGTTTAAAAATAAGATCAGTTTCGATTTTTTAATATGTTTGTTAATAAAAAATACAAATGTGTAATATCATTGACAAAAACTGGTCTATAACAAGAGAGTGGATCCCTGAATGACCTTAAGTCTTGTTTTGATGGTCTCAATAGCTTCCACCCGCATATTAAGTTTACGCTTTTTGTCCTGAATATTAAGGAATTTCTGATGCCGTAATTACAGGCATAATTTTACGCCATATAAGCATCTTCTCACCCGTGTTTTGAAAACAGTGTTTGCCAATACCCTCAATCTTGTCTTCAGAGGTAAGCAAAGGGATTAACGCACTCGTTTCTCATCAAGGTCGGGTTCTATTCCCAGCCTGGGCCTATGTGAGTTTGGAAAGTGGTCACCACGTTGGACTAGTGGGTTTTCTCCGGGTATTCCGGTTTCTCTCACAACACAAGACCATACTCTCGCACAACGTCATATCAACGAGAGTGACTTATCATAACGTTCTTAACAAACGTCTTAAACTATATAATAATTCAAATAAAACAGTGCTTCACAAACGTCGTAAACTACAATATTGTCTTGCTAAATGTTACAGAGAAATGATTTTTCGGATGATATTTAATCAGTGTTTATGCTTTTATACCGATTTTATTTCATATTTATCAAACTGACGTTTTTTCTGTTTTAGGCATTTCTTCTTCCCTGGATTTTGCAGACATTCGACCTTGAGTCAGGTAAATAAATTTTCCTTTCTAGCTCATCTGAGTGCCTAAGAATGAGCTATAATGATTGTTCAGTGATTGTTCATTGTCAGTCGTCCGTCGCCCGTCCGTCGTCAACAGTCCTTCAAACGGAATATCCTTCTAAATCATTTGGTCATTTTTAAAAAAACAAAATTTGTCAAATAATCTTCAAAGACATTTTCCCAGGCTGACCTTCTATAAAAATTCTCCAAACAATGTTAGAACTTGAGCGCAAGTTGGTGGGGCGAGTTTCTACTTCTGACTATGTGGAATATTTTGAAAATGTTCTTCTTAGAAACTGCTGGCCCGATTTTAATTTATCGAAATCCTCCAAGCCATGTTAGATCGTACAAAAACATGGCTGTCAAGGACGTAATCAATACATGTATATTGATTATTAGAAAATTAGAAAATCTTTTAACGACCTTCCACCAAATTACTTCCAGCCATGTTGGTTCGTAAAAAGCATGGATAGGGGCCCTTTGAATTTTGCTACAATTCTATATGAACATCTTTGAAAATCTTCTTGTCAAACAACGCTTATATGATTAAAAATGAATTTCACAGAAAAGATCCTGGTGTAACCCGCTACCAAATTCCTTTAAGTGACGTAAGTTTGTTTAAATTCAAGAGCGCAATTGGGCGGTGTTTATTTTACGAACAGAACAAAACAGAACAGACAGTTTATTCGACTTAAACAAGTCTACATCGTCGTAATACATATAGTGATACATATAAATATGTCGCGTATCTAAACTTACAAACATGATGTAATAACATAGAATATATGCAAAATTATTATGTCAATTGAATACCAAATAAGTATCATGTTAACTTTGGCAGTTAGGGAATGTTTCATAAGAATTATATCAAGTTAAATTATTTAAAAGTGATTTAAAGTGATTTTAAAAGTGATTTACGTATTACAAATGCTTCTTTAATATATTTACAAACATTCATAACTTCCTTTTCATCACATGATACCAATAATTGTTGTTATGTTGATGGAATATGAATACAGATGGATTAAAATATTAGCATCGTTCTAGTAACACGTAACTGACGGTAACATGGACAAATACATATGAGGTGATATTCATCCTCTATGTCCCGACTATTACAATATTAACAATAATTAATTGTACGAAGACTTATGATAGGAAACAATTGCAAAGTATTTTCCTCGAGATGTACAAGTTATAGATTATAGTCACTTTGTCTAGTGATTCACTAGCAAGAGTGATAAACTCAATCTCCTATGGATTAAATTTGCCCTACCCTAGGGATAACTTGTTTTGCATAGACCTACATAAGGAAAATATTGAAGAATCTTTTGCTCCACAAATGCAGAGCCCAGAGTTGAGCTTATTGCTATTTCGATTTGTCTAGTTGTCACATTCCGTACCAGGCTTCTATCTCAATAGCAACCAAAAGCAAAATCAGTCATATTTTAAGTGACCTATAAATTTCTTAGAAGCAGCTAGTTTTTATAGCTACCATAACTCCCATAAACTACTATGAACATCTTTAGCAACGTTTTCCGTCTTATCAAGCATATCATTCATTAAGTAAACAATGACTACCATGTCAATGCCTTGTTTGTTTTAACCATCATATTCCTAAGCAGTCATTGACCTCTTCATTACTCATTACCTGCCTCATTTGTCAATGAATGACTTACTTGACAACAAATTACTTCCATAACAATATATTGCTTCCCTAGTTTCTCAATGTACCATTTGTGATAAATGGTTATACTGGTGCTCATTTTATCTTTTCCGGATACCAATTTCTAAAAACAGTAACCGGTCTAATCTTAGTTCTTTCATAAGCCAAATCGGTTACTTTAACTTGATTTGACAAGAAATATCATATTATGTCTACATTATCTAAAAGATAAAATATTTTATATGTTTAAATACTCTTTTAAAAGAGAGAAATTTACCCGATTTATACCAACAAAATATATTGAATTGAACTTGACCGTGTTATTAGGCACTAACGATTGTTGAGAAAACCGAGGTCTATCTATCCGATTATTTCTTTAAATATAATACGCACATGTTTTCTAGCAACCTGGTTTTTAGAATGAAATTATATTTCACAAAAGCAAGCGGTAAATGTTGTGTGGCGGTTGACAAATATCGCCCAACGCTATTTTCACACTGTAGGTTTTGTTATTTTCTGATTTTAATAAATTTAATAAAAAATTAATAATTTTGGATATCTTCTGGAATGATACAAATTTGATAGTTTTGAACTTTTAAAAGAATACGTTCAAGTGACGCTAAGCGAGGTGTTGTCAACGCTGCTATTATTTTTGTTGACCATGAATCATCACCATCACTACGATCAGATCTAATGCCCCTTCTATGTACATTATAAGATGATACATTTATATCATGATATAGTCATTTGCTTAAATGAATATGATATAATCGTTAGTTGCTCTTGCGCGTAAAACTATCTCGCTCTCGAACTATTTTTATATAAAATTCCTGTGGTACATATTATTACAAAAAAGAAAAAAAAAACCTATGACTCAACATCGTCCAAACGTTCAAATGATAATGCTCTTATTTCTGATATAGCAAATACGTTTTCACATTTATGACAATCGAAGCAGCCATTTTCTTTTTTAATACAGCCATAGATAAATGCCACCAAGAAAAAAACTTCCTTTGTAACTCTACTGGGATATGCTACAACATTTTTTTGGTATGTGACGGAAGCCCTGAGTGTCAACTCGCTGAAGATGAGCGTCCGCCTGCCTGCAGTAAGACATCTTTGTCAACTATTATTTATATGATGATAATGAGTATATAGTGAAAGTTCTAAGCTTTTTCAAAAACATTAAGCAAGAAAAAGTATTTGGTCATTTAAATCCTATCAATCCAAAGATAATTATTGTCTTCCAATATTTTTCCATATGTTTGTTACATTCGATGTAGTCATTTTCCACTCTATTACAGCCTTGGATGTATGCCTTCCAAAAAAAAGGTTTTACTGCAACTATTCCCGGCAGTGTATCAGTCAGGATGTCGTTTGTGACGGACGTCCTCACTGTCACTACCATGAAGATGAGCTTCCGCCTGCCTGCAGTCAGTCATCTTTGTCAACTATTATTTATATGATGATACTGAATGTAAAGTGCACGTTGTCAGCATATTACTACTACTTCTACTACTACTACTACTTCTACTACTGCTGCTGCTACTACTACTACTACTACTACTACTACTACTACTACTACTACTACTACTACTACTACTACTACTACTACTACTACTACTACTACTACTACTACTACTACTACTACTACTACTACTACTTTTACAGGCCCGAAAAATAAAATAAATAAATATATTTCCCATTGAAAAGGGACGTACACGCTCTATATATATTAGACAATACTCATAAAGCGTTAAAGAGATTTTAAAAGGAACAGGTTTTTTTTTTGTTTTTGTTCTTTTTTGTGTTTTTTTTGGGGTTTTTTCAAAAGGTACAGGTTACCATTTGGCTGCAGTCAGTTCAAACACAAATCGTATTAATGTTAGAATGCAAAATATCTCAATGAGTTTTCATAGCACATTTGACTATATAGCGTATTCGCTCAAAAACTCAGAAAACGCCAACATGATTTACTTATTGTAATTATTTTCCAAATATGCCTATGTCATCTTAATCTAGAACCAAACATTGTGTGGTGCCCTTTCAGGTCTACGTGCCATTCGTTTGTTGTCAAATACTGACATGAGATTCATAATTTTCATAAAACAATCGACATATAACACCCTAAAACATCAAACATAGTTCACTATTCATCAATTTAAACACAAGTATTTTTGTTGTTCAATCATGTTTAAATAACAACTATACTTTGATATACGAACGCTACATATTGCTCAGTAAGTTTGACATGTTTGCCTCGAATTGTTACTATGGTACAGAATATTAAATATATCAACACCACGTACAGTCGAACCTCGTTGGCTCGAACTCCAAGGGACCGGCGGAAATTCTTCGAGCCACGAAAAATTCGAGCCAAGCGGGAATGCTAGTAGTAGTGGTAGTGGTAGTCAGTTTAAAGAAATCGGTCCTTTACATCCAGTTCAAGCCAACGAGGAATTCGAGCTAAGCGATTTCGAGCCAACAGGGTGCGACTGTAATAGAAAGTATACATACCTCGCGCAACCAAGAATTAATACTGCTGAAGAAAAACGTGAAAGATTGTTCAAAAGAACTAAATACTGATTCAACTGATGATTTATTTTCAAATGGTGTTAACGGCTTCTTTAAAACACAAAACGAAACGACATCTGGGCTGGTATTCAATATTGGTCTTAACTGGATCTAAGAACGATGTAGCTAATCGGATAACTTGTTGTTAAAAACTGACCAATAGAGTGAATGCCGTCAATGATGTATGACCATAAAATTAACTTAAGTTGTATATTGAATACCACCCCTAGCCTAGTATGTACTCTTTATATACAATTAAGGCAACAATGTTTCTTTCTTTCTGTTGATGGGTATACGTTGGATTGTAATATAATCGCAAACTATAAGACGATGTGTGCATTGTGTCGTAAGTAGGATGAATATAGTGTACAGTGCTGCTGAGCTCCAGGGCATTTAGTAAAAAACAGTTCAGTGACGTCATTTTTATGAGCAAATGACAGACTAAGAAGAATGGAGTTCAAGCCATGCTGTATTTTTTTCCCGCATTTGCTCTTTGTTATTTTTTGATGCTGTTTTAAACACATACAGCAACCAGTTGCTTATATATGTTTGTGTTATATGCAAAGGGTATTATTATGGATATAAAGTATATATGTTCCGGTAAACTAATTGTTTAAAAAATGATGGAAATATGTATATAAATGTAGTTTGATAATTATCACCATTAATTGTATTAAAGCTGGACTTTCACAGATATACCATTTTTACAACTTTTTTATTTTTTGTCTTCGAAAGAGCAAATTTTACGTAAATATCTGCAAAACAATGATATAAGATTGCTGACAAAAAATAAGATCGTAGATTTTTATATATTTTCGTTCGAAAATTAATGTTTTGTGCCTTAAACCGTTACTAACGGTTTAAGAAAAATGCATAAAACATAATTTTTTGATCTTAAATATAAAAATCTGCAATTTTATTTTTTGTCAGCATTCTTATATAACTGGTTTCCATAGATTTCGACAAAAAATGGCTCGTTCCAAGACAAAAATAAAAAAGTGTTCAAAACGTTCAATCTGTGAGATTGCAGCTTTAACCATCAATATATGAAAATCTAACATGTGGATGAGAATGGAAAACTTTGATAAAATGAAATAGAAATATAACCAAATGTTTACAAAATCACCTTTAAAACGATTCCAATACTTATAATATATTGGACAGCCCTCGTTAAAATATTTGTTTTATAAACTCCCGACGCTAGATACCTATAAACTATTTGCGTTGTTAACTGCTGTCAAATTTTGCAGAGGAATATAAAACAAATGGCCAGATACACATTTGAGGTAATACTTTTCATGATATGTTTTAATAATTGTGTTTTGAAATATATTTATTGTATTATCATGAAAGGATATTTTGATGGTAAGTTAAATTAAATGTACATTTTTATATATCATCACCAACATGAAATATACAAATTAATATGCCAAAAAACTACAAGTTATGCGCTGTGCAAATCTTCACATCGCTTTCTGTTAGTGTTCAAAGCGTCCTTTAAATCCTTCCAGAAGTGTCTTATTTAAACATCTGCAGCCATTCGAAGTATTATTAACCTCAATGCACAGTTTACTGTTTTACCTAAATTTCCTTTGATTACTTAAGACATTATTGAACCGGAAGCGTCCTGTGACACACATATAAAACTCAATTCCTTATGCTTCTGGTAACGTTAACTTGTTAGCAATAACGTTGCAATAAAAGTATTTAAAATAATAAGATTGACTTTGATAAATATTTTGCCGGTTTGATTTAAAAATGTTCGTTACAGTTTCATGATTCAGGTACATGTCTCTGCATTAAGATAAAAAGGAAAAATAAACCTCTATAATTATGTAGTACTCGTAGTATTTGGATGATTCAAACATTATTATATTGTTAGGTTTGACATTTCCTTAGCAAAAACAAGTGTCCTAATCAAATATTAAGAAACAATAAACAATACCTGCAGCGGATTGAATTTGTTTGCTATCTTGTCCCATCGCACTTTGCTCAGGCGGTTCTATCCACCTCAGAAGTAAATGTCAAACTGATTGCAAATATTGTGTTTGGCATTGAATTAGTGCATGCCCAATTCCTATTTAAATCATTCTTTGTATTGTCATTAATTACCATTTCGCCGTTATCGGGTATCAATCGGATCTTTGTCTAAATGTTGAACAAGACCTAGGTCACTGGCACCGGATTTTCAAACTCAATCATTTTTATTTTTTTAAATGAAAAAAGAAATCTTATAATTCCTTACTAAAAATTACAATCCGAATATGTGAAAAAATATTGAAAAATATATTTTTTTAAATATTCACTTTGCACTGTATAATATACTTATATAGTATATTATTCAGTACAAAGTGCATATTTTTAAAAAAAAATCAATATGTTTTCACCTATTTGGTTTTATAATTATAAGTAAGGAATTATAAGATTTTTTTTGATTTTTAAAAAAAAAATGATTAAGTTTGAAAATCCGGTGCCAGTGACCTAGAGTGTTCATAACTGATAATTTTTATACTTCCCTTATCAGGTTGGAATTAAAGAACCTTCAATAATTGCATAATTCGGTGCTTAAAAGCTGCACTCTAACAGATTGAAAGTTTTGAAAACTTTTTTATTTTTTGTCTTGGAACGAGCTTTTTTTGCGAATATCCATGAAAACCAGTTATATAAGACTGCTGACAAGAAACTAGATCGGAATTTTTTATAATTAAGTTCAAAAATTGATGTTTTATGCATTTTTCCTAAACCATAAAACATTATTTTTTGTACGGAACTACGATCTGATTTTTTGTCAGCAATGTTATGTCATTGGATTGAAGATATTTAAGCAAAAAATTGCTCTTTCCAAGACAAAAAATAAAATAAAGTTGTAAAAATCGTATATCTGTGATAGTGCAGCTTTAAACGCGTATCCAACAACTAGGGCAATGATAAACTCTAGATTTCTAAATCAAATGTGTACACAAAAGGTACATTCTTAAATCGTATTCGCCCTTTCTAATGGATGTTTTAAAGTAATTATTTAACTATCCAACTTTCTTGCTAAATTAGTTCACTTTTACTTTGATAATTTAAGCAAAGTTTTCCTGACACATAACTCGATACATACGGGGAGTTTAAATGAAACTTTTCAAATCGATTTACAACTATTGTCAATTGTGCACAGCGGATGCATTGTTATACAAAGGCACTTCTGGAAAAGTTATGTCCCCTGGTAATTTGGTTTTCCTCAAACACATTTTATCCAAAGCCCAACTCGGAAACTACGGAAAGCTCATACTGCTAAAAAATTATACATCTTTGATCCAATGTTTTGAACTTAAATTCAATGCTGTTTTTATTATTACTCTGAAACTTGCTCAATAATTCCTAGAAAGACAAGTTTTAGTGTAATGTTCGTGGAATCATGTAGTCCGGCCCCCGGAAAATAAAAAAAATCTGATTTAATGAAATTTATAAAGTATTTCATTTTTTACGAGTTCCGCTGTTTTCGCTATTACTTCATAAGAATGATTTTGTGTATTAAATACTCAAGTCATGGTTTTAGTTTAAATGTCTAAACTTAGCTGTTAAATCATAAATTGATACAATTAAAAGTTATATTCTAAATGGTTTACTGCTGTTTCTAAAGATTAATAAACTTGACACCCCTACTCTTTAATGTAAGTTATATTATAATAGGTATCCAAAAGAGTTGTTCAAATGGATTATTCCGGTTTGGACACGTGATGTTACTGTAAATAGGTATGGTTAGTTTGTGTCTCAACGCCGATGGGAGAATATCACGTCAATATATAGGGAAGCTTTGAAGTATCTTTTTGTACTGTTTAGGGCGTGTTCCTAACTATTGGAGACTAGGAGAATTAAAGTGAAGCATTGCATTTTTATTTTTGCATCTTAGTAAGCCTGGATCTGCGATACAGACGGAACAAGGTCAATGGTTTAATACCCCTTACAAGCTATACAATTAGGACTGTGGGTTTCACTGATATTTCACTGATATTGTGAGATTGGTTTGTAAAAGTTGTGTACGATGGTCCTATTAGAAGATAAAGCATAGGTGTTGTAGTGTTTCTGTTTGTGCGCTCTTGGTTTTTGGTTGATTTTTGAACCATAATAATTATTTCTTATCATTTGGTTTTGCAAGCAATTATTGTCAATCGCGTGTATATATTACTGATTTTATATTTATTTTTGGGGCAGTGAAGTCCGAGAATAGGTTGTAGTTTGATTTTAAGGTAGCGTGGCCTAGCTAGCTAGGTAAGAAACGTTACACTACAACAAATTCGTTGTTCCTCTAGAATCAATCCTTACTCACTCTATCTTACTAATTCGATCTTGTACTAAGACGAAAAACAACATGTATAGTATACAAATGTTTAATTTGTTGTAAGCGTCATGGCCAATCAACTGAATTATAAAGAACGGGAAAGCGACTAAATAAAAAACAAAACTAATTCGGAACTCATCATTTATAAACCCAAGCACTGTGAAACAACCAAACGTTGTTCTAAACTATCTTTTACGTAACCGTCTTTCGCTTTTTCACTCGCCCAACGTCCATGTCTTTTAAACATTCGGTCTTTTACGCCTTTGTTTGCGACAGCCGTAGCCCCGCCAGAACGAAGTGAATGAAAGCCATATTTAAGAACGTCTGTAACTAAAGGTTTGAAAGTTTTTATGAACAAATCTCTTTGAGTTGAATAAGACATAGGCTTGTTAACACTTCTGACTTTAAATCCTGTTTTAGTAGCACTCAAGTTACAAAATATGTAAGATTCATCAGAAAATCCAGCCCATTGAATATACTTTTCCAAATTCTTAACAGGGCACAACAAAGTTCCAGTTCGCGCTATAACTATCCATGCGCCGTCTTTATATTGATCGGTTTTACTAGATTCTATAAATATTTCCATATATGCTCTACTTATAATAATATCACTTCTCTTTATCTTTAACAGTTCAGCACTTCTTAAAAAAACAGAAAAGGCTATTAAACATGCACAAATCATTCTCTGTGACATTAGGTTACATTCACCATAAAGACTATCATACATTTTTTGTAGGATACTAACAGTTATAGGTTCCTTCTTAATCGTAGACCTAGAATTTATACGTTTTGCTGATTCTAACACATTAATAACAAGTTTTGAATCAGTAGGGGAAACAAAACCATTAATTTCGTGCATCCATTTTAAACTATAGAAAGCTGATATAATAGGTTTTGCTGTAGAAGCAGTCTGTATTAACAAAGTTAGATAGATAGCCACCGGAAAAGCCCTAGCGGGCAAAATGTCCCTCATCCCGAAACCGTTTGAAAGAGCCCAAACTTTCCACCTTTGAAACGACTGTTTATAGTTCTTGCACGTGCTGTCGGCTCTTGACTTTTGCAGTATCTGAGGGAGAAGGGCCACCTTGTCCGCCAAGACCTCCGGCAGCTCGTCTATTTCGTGTTTGTGAATCTGGAAAAATAGATGTAAAAATATTTTTAAATTAAATGTATCTTTTATTTGCAAAATGAAAATATTAACATGTTAACTTTATAATGATACTATTAAATCTATTAAACAACAAAACTTATAGCTTGTGAATATAACTAGTTATTAAAGCTATTTGAACGCTTTCAAACTTTGTTGCATAATCATAAAACATGAACGTAGTTCATAAGTACAACACATGGAGTTTTTCATAAATTCTAAGACTATTCTCAAGGCTGCCTGGCCTGCATATGTATGTGGGTACATAACTTGTACTGGCTATTCTAATGGCCGCCGGGCCTGCATATTTATATGAGCACATAACTAAAACTGGCTATTCTAATGGCCGCCGGGCCTTCGTATATATATGCGTACATCACTTTAACTGGCTATTCTAATGGCCGCCGAGCCTGTATATATAAATGCGTGCGTTTCTTTCGCTGACTATTCTAATGGCTGTCAAGCCTACATATATGAAATTGCATTACTTCATTGCAATAATTATGTCTACAAGACCATTATCTGAAATTTATGTACTTTAGGTACTATTGTGAGAACTAAATGTTCTATAACTGTGCATATGTCTCACAGACTATTGTAAAAAGCGCTCGACCTATAACGCACATAAAACATAATTTGCGTTACGTTTGCCTAAATTCAACTGTAAATTTTACAATATTTACTTCTAAAAACTTCAGAGTAATTTCTGGCTACTGAAAACATTTAAAGCGAATAAATGTACTATCAAGCATTTTATATTTGTCATTGATCAGCGTACAAACGTACAAATATGCCCTAAGGCTATATATAATATGCTGTAGGAATAAAAAACTCGTCAACATTATCATATAATGCAAAACAAAATTGACTGGTTAAAATTGCAAATGCCACAATTTGAGAGCATGTTGTAACGCAATTAACGTAATTATGTTTACGTGCAGCTGTGTGGAGCAAAGGGAGATAATAAAGCACTGTAATTGCTCTAAATCAGTACATGGTTTAACTCCCTTCTATCAAAATTTAACCAATAGTGCCAACATTTGGAAATTTAAATCCTTATTTCCAAACAACCCTTTTCCGTTTTTTGCAAATTGTGTAAAAACTCTTTGATGTTGGTAAATACATCCAGTCTAACACTGCATCTGTAAAAGTCCCAAGTGGACATAATAAAGGCCAAAAGCTTGAAGACGGTCAGTACGGAACTATCAAAACACCAAACACATGGTCAGTAATCATTTTCCTGATAACTCTCGGAAGGATACAAATTGGTGGCACGAACAGTCCAAATTTACCAGACCAATTCTCAGTAAATGCATATATGTCACTGGAACCTTTGTTCCAAAATCTTGTATAGAAGCAAGGCAATTTTGCATTGAAATCAGACGCAAACCAATCTACTTCAAGATTTCCCCATTTATTCTGAACCATATCTACTATTGCTTGCGAAACACCCCAATCGTCGTAATCTACGATTATTGACAAATAATCAGCTTTGTCGTTTTCGGACCTTGGAATCCATTCCATTTCTACGATAATAGAATTTGACGCGCAAAATCTATAAATATCTAAAGCGGTTTCTTGTAATTCAGGTAGCATTGAACCTGTAGCTACAATTTTTGAAACGGATTGGTTGTCCGTAAACCATTTTACCCTCTGAAACCTCAAATTTTTAAACCAATGACAACAGGACTCTTTACACAGCCATTAACTCCCTACACGTGGAGGACTTCAACATTTCGTCAGGTGACCAAACACCGTGTGCTACTCCGTTAACTGTACTAACCTCGTAACCACCGTACGCGTACGACGAAGCATCAGTGTGAACTATCTTTGAACAGGAATGACTTTCAAAGAGTCTTCTACAATTTAACGAAGGCAACTCATTTTCCCAGAAACGAAGTTGGTCCTTACTTTGTGTGCTTAAATACACATAGAAATCCCAGTGAGGGGCCTGAATAATGTCCATACTTAAATAAAGTGTCATAATCTGAGCAACGTTACCTATGACAATTGACATGGACATAATTTTACCTGTAAAACTTGCTAGCTTTCTAACGTTCACCCTACTGTGACTTCGTACACTGTTAACAAGACCTTGAAGAGTGTCCTTACATTTTTCAAGCCTAGCATGAGGTATAGACAAAGATCCTGCTTTTGAATCTATATCATTTCCAAGATATTGCATGTTTTGAACTGGTACCCAAATGCATTTTTCAGCTTTTGGAACGAACCCCGAGGAGATCAAATCTTGCTTTACTACAGCGCTTAGATCTACAGTACTATCGTAAGTCCGGCTTGAACCTAAACCATCGTCTAGAAACATCATAACTCTAAAGCCTTCACCCCTCCATTTAGCTACCAAGGGTCTAGTAACTTTACTATAAATAAAAGAAAATTATATTTCTCTTCTATTTTCCAATTGGTGAAAACTCTTTAGATAAAACAAATATTTGAAAGGAACAAAGGCAACATAAATCATAAGAGCTATAGTCAAATATGTGACAATCAAACGTGCGTACTGGTTGTACGTCAAATTGCCAATTAAAATTTAATTACGCCACAATGCAAACTAAATATTACTTGGTGTGGGGTTTATTAGCGTGTCTATATATGTCGATATGACGTTAACAAGCACACACCATGACCACTATCGTTTAATAAGTACGCATTATAATTGTTCATTTTAATAACGTATCGGTGTTTTCTAGGGTTTTAGCTTTCTTCCCAGGATTGCGTGTTCAAGTACATTTTATGATCAACTGACTAATATGATATTCCTTTTGAATTTAGGATGTTCTGTTTTGATAAACTCTTTTGATAAGCTACATGTAGTTCAAGCATATTATCACATGAAATCGCAAAAATCTTAGCTTCTTATCTTTTAGAATTGAACTATTCAAGATCATATATGCTTAAAGTATTCAAGCCCGGGAGGACAGGTTAAAATGCACTCCGTATTCTATATAAATCCGCAATCTTGATATGAGGGAATTTTCGAAACCGCTCGGGCGTTACACTATGAGATTTCTAACAGATGACCCGCCGATCTTTTAAATCGCCTGGTGAAGTGCTTTAAATTCAAATGTTTTCGAATAAGATCATGGCGCCCGTCCATTTGGTTTAATGTCGATTAATACCATTGTTCAATAAATCAGTTATCTACTTTTAGTATCACGTATCTTAAATGAGGAAACTATTCAATTAATCCAATTTAGGAATTACCATGGAGGTATTCTTACGCAGACCTATTTATTTAAGTTGGAAATTAGACGGGTCTTTTTATAGAAATCAGATACTAGGCTCATGAATTTAAATGGTTTATTAATCGATATGTGTATATACTTACAAGTAACATTTCAAATATTGGCTCAAAAGATAAAATTGTATGAAAAATACAAATTTAGTCAATAAATAATAGTAAACAATTAAGAATGGATGTACATCCTGAAAACACATATATAGGAGAATTTACTGTGACGCACTTCCGGGGTTTTCCGTTACTAAAAATAGCCTGGCCATCATCCTTTCGCTTAACCGCCATTGTTGTACATTGTCTATTGAGATTTCACAGTTTATTTTCGCATTTTTTATGGAAAAATACGATGGGGAAAGAATGTATTGTTGTTGGATGTTGTAATAGAGACAAAGATAAACAGTTAGGACTAAAGTTCCATAGGCTCCCCAAAGAAGAAAACCGTAGAAAGTTGTGGTTAAATGCCATAGGAACAGGAAAGACACGGTTACAGGGAAAGACTGGGTTCCAGGCGATGACGGGGCTAGAGTTTGTAGTGATCATTTCATACAAGGTATTTTATTATTAAACCTTTATATTTGTGTATTTATTTCTACATGCTATAAACTTTGGAATTAAGAATGTAACCTTTGATTTGTTTTATCAGGTACTGCGTACATTATACATGTATAGCCTGGTACACTCAATACACTACAGGCATGCTGATAACCAGAATGAGATTATAAGCTCTATGAATTTTTAGATGGGTTTAATGCTTAATTAAACTTTACACAAACATATATACTTTATCCTTATATAGACATTAAAAATTAAATCTAGCAGGATAGTCTGTGCAGATTTATTCAGCCCAAATCCTTTAATTATCCAGGGAAGAGTGATCACCCCAGCAGTCCAGACTACGTGCCGTCCATTAACATGGGTTACAGAACACATTTGCAAAGTTTGGACCGCTACAATCGCACTGTGGGCCGTTCAGCAGAGAGAAATGCAAAACGTCAGCTACCGGTCCAGGATTCACAGAGCCGGCCTGACACCAAAGGTGCTGAACTCCTGCTTCATTTGTCAGCTACACCTCAGACTCCAACAGACAAGGAAAACTCTGGTACATGAATGTGACATATAAACCATTTCCTTTGAGTCATTTGATTGATTAACCTTACCATATATTTATTATCATATTTATAGTATTTCCTAAGTTCTTTAAAGTTAAAAGACATTTCAATAGTTTAAATAATTTGATATTAAGTAGTCTGTGTCTTGAATAAAAAATGGGCTGGTGTGATACCCTTTGCGTTGTGTGTGTCAAAGTCCAGCAAAAACTGTAAAGTTTGTGCCATTACTGAAAGAGAGTTACAGATATTAAAATGAAACTTGGTACACATGTTGCAAGGATTTATTTGGGACAAAGAGTGTACGGTAGAAAAACACACACACAAATATTGCTTTTTTAAAATTTTCTCTGTGTTTGTTTTGCAGCCAAAGGCAAACAACATGACTTATGCATCAAGCTGAATGGGGCTCGTCCCTGTTCCGCATAGACGGGGTGACAGCTGCTCACAGAAAGCAGTATGGACTGTCTTCAACGTTGTAGTAGTGTACAACCTGCACTTGTTTGCTTTCTACATATCTAGAAAATACATAAGTAGGTTTGTAACCCCAACCACTGACAAATACATGTAGTTTTATGATAGATGTAAGTACTGACTCTTATCATGTTCATGTATTTTGTTATAAGCTGAGACATCTTTACAGCACAGATAAAAAATAAAAATCACATATTATTAAAATAATTTAAATAAAGAATATTGAAAGGAACATACAATTCATGTACAAGTTCAATGCAGTGCATGTACACGAATTTCATTTAACAACTTGTAAACGATTATATGGTTTATATACATGTTTCTGTACCTGTAAGCCTCAAGGCTCTTGTAATTTCTCATGGATGTGGGGTTGAAGAGGGCTGGACTCAAAATCAGGTAGGTATAAAGCTGTCCGAAATCTGGACTGGGCCAATTTGTCAAATCACAACTCCATTTCTCATCAGGAACTTTGTATGGGTCTGGGAGAGTTTTCAAACCTTTATCAAACATCAGTTTGGAGAAATACCTTTTTCTCGCTTCATTATCAAGTCCTTAAACATAAATTGACACATCTGTCAAGATTTCCCGTACTTTTTTAGCCATGACCTTTAAAATTGTACGGTTCACATAATAACAACAATGGCGATTTGGCCGATAGATTGAAGGCATGCGTGGAAGTTGCGTCATTCTCGGGATTCCCAAATTCACCTATAGAAATAGCATACGAACAATATCTCAACTGTTAAAGTTTTAGTTTTGACATTCGTTCTTTTTCAGGCTCCATGCGACTCTTATCCAATTTTCAACCCGGTACGTATACTAGTACGTTATAATACAAATAACATTATTACATAAAGGCTAACATTGTACTCTCCATCATCGCCATTGTAGGTGCAGTAAGGAGTGTTTGGCCTGTCACATTGCTTGACTAAACGTTTTCGTTGTGTCACAGAAAAGAAACGAAGTGCGATTTGAACAATTTAAACATTTAGATAATTATTAACTAAATAATAATTAAATGTTTAACTTCTTGACCTACATTTAATGAGACACATGATTTTAGCACGCGAACTTAGTAATGCCTAAATGATCTAAAGAGAAAAGCTGTTTAAAAGATGATGTATATTGTTCTAGTGAATGTTTATAAATATAATTTTGTAAGTTTTCCAACTAAAAACGATGATGTAACACTGTTCAATATCTCTGAAAGATATTTTTAATACTAATTTTATATTTTAAATGTGGTAAAAAGTTAATATCGTTGTTTTCTATAATTCATTTCAACTTCTATATAGCATTGTCTTTATAATGTACCTCAATATATTTCAGTCGTACATGATTTGAGAGAATAAGCGTGTTGACTTGATTTTCACGAATAATTATGACATATTGATTATTTCTTTGTCTGTGACAGCCTGTGCCGTTTGTGCACAACTTTGGCGGCCTCTACCCAAACAAGATGATCGTCATCAGCGGCATACCCCTACCGAAAGCTAAGAGCAGGTATTCACGTAGAGTTATTAGGCTTGTTTGGGGTAACTTAACTATGTCTCCCTTGTTGTTATTGTTATTATTATTTTGTATATCTTTTTCTTCAACCAATTTTGTCCAGATCAGAACTCAAAAACAACCGAAACAAATTGAATGTAACTTGGAGCACAAACAGATACCGAAGTTATGAAAGAGTGCACCTTGCAAGAATTATAACCCTGGTGCACTAAATTGCAGAGTTTTCGCCCTTTGTTTAATCTTTTTATAACGAACTTTTGTCCAGGCTCAAAAACAGCAAGAAGAAATTGATTTAAACTTGGTTCAAGGATAGAAAGCAATGTAAAGATGTGCAACCTGCTAGAATGATAATTCTTGGGCAATTTATGTTAGAGTTATCTTCCCTAGTTAAAGTTTTATAAAGTTAATTTTGTCCTGGCCCTTAGTCAAAAACTACTTGAAAGAATGGTTTGAGACTTAGAACAGTGATATATAGTGATGTGAGGCTGTGAATCTTGCACGAAATATAACTCTGGGGCCGTTTTATGCCGATCTATAGTCCCTTATTTATTTTGTTATAGTTCAACTTTTGTACAGACACTTACTATGTTTATTAATATACTAGACATTAACTTGATACCATGATAACTTTTAGAAGTCTGTAAGTAACTTTGAATATTACCAAACCCTCAAATATCAAATGATACGTCTGAAATCAAGTAAATAATTGTAACTGTGTTTGTCTAGGTTCACTATTAACTTAGAACATGGTGATGACATCGCGTTCCACTTCGACGTCAGGTTTGATAGCAACGTTATCTTACGGAATAGCCAGCAGAGAGGTATTGTTTGGGGCAGAGAAAAATGGGAGTGTGCATGGTTTCCATTTACCCGTGATGTTTGGTTTGAAATGGCGATAAATGTCGAAACGTCAATGTTTAAGGTACTTCACAGCAAAGCCATTTTCTAGATAACAACTCGCAAGCAATGCTAGCTTGTTATGTACGTTAGCCTTGTAGACTAAAAACAGAATCCCTCCGATGTAATCAATCGATCATTTACTCAACAGTTTGTTATGAAACGTTGTGTTCGTATTCCTAGCACGCGGACATCCTACCTTGTTTGTTTAGCATTGTTGTTTGGCGAAAAATTTATGATACTGTTGCCCGGATGATAAATGTCTGAAATACCAATCACAATTAAAACTGGTTTACTTATGTCGCCTCGAATCAGGTGGAATATACACAATGTACTATATGCCTGTCATTAACATCTTAATATACAAATTATTAAACAATTAAGAAGAACAGGGCGCGAACAGTTGATGCGTGGTAAAAGAAAAAAGAGCGTATTTTCATTCACAATGATTTTTGAGGTGTCACAGAATTGAATAACGTTTTGCTCGCAAAGTCGAAAAAGCATCAACCGTCTTTTTTGGCGTGACAGCATTTTCTAGTACCAAACACTAATCAAAAGTCAAAACACCAAACATCAAATCCTTACATGCACTTCGCTTGTGTTATGTCATAAATCGCGTTATTTCGAATAGGCACATGTGCAATCATGTAAACATATCCTTGTTTTAAATGATAATTGATAACAAAATTAATATATTTACGACTGAAAACACTATTTAGTCACTGTCGTAGATAACTGAGATATTTTATTTGATAAAGATGTTCATTTAAGCTGTTTCCTATAGCACATCTTTGCAATGACAACCCGGGATTTTTTTTATACTTTTCTACACTGGGTGCAAGAAAGAAGCATGAGCCTATATTTCAAAGCTTCAACTCCAAGCGTGCCTATTAATCTAGTACCCTAGCCAGGAAACGTGTAAAATTGGCAGTTCTGGTTTTAAAAACAAACCGGTTTACTTGTGTGAAAAACAAGAGGCCATGGTGGATCGTATTCGCTCACTTGAGTGGAAGTTTTAAACTTTGATACGGCCTGAAAATGTTACCAACCAAATATCTTGGCTCTAGGCCTTTGAGTGTCAGACAAGAAGATTCTTTGTGCTTTCCTTTACTTCTGTAATAAACACAGGTGACCATCCTCTGGGCGGGGCCAACTTTGAACCCAGGGACATAATTTGCACAATCCTCGTAGAGGGCAATTTGATAATGCTTCGCGACAATATATTGATATTTGTTTTCAAAACTGTACACATGGTCAAATCACATTGCCGTACCTTCAAAACTAAAAAGGTCAAAATATTCTAGTCAAGGTCATCTAAGCACAACATTGATATTTGTTTTCAAAACTGTACACATGATCCAAATTTCATTGTTGAAGCTTCAAAAGTAGCTCAAAAGGTCACACGTCAGGTAATCCAATACAAACATTGAAATTTGTTTTCAAAACTGTACACATGGTTCAAATTGCATTGCTGTAACTTTTAAAATAAGAAAGAATAATGGACGAAAGACGTTTTGATACCTGGTTCTAAAACGGTTGATAAAAATAAGGTTGATAATTAAAGAGCTAACTAGTGTGTTCTCTAAAATATTTTCACTTATGTTATTACTCGGTTTAGAAAATGGGCGGAAGATATTCTTACGCAATATCAATTTGGGTAAAATAAAAGTACACTTGATTGCATTTTTGTATTACAATTAATTGTTAACAAAGCAATACAACATTAACGACGATTATTGCGTATTCATAGACTTTAAAATGGCGTTTGATCTAGTGACAGAAACGGCATATGAAGCATCTCAGCAATAATGTTCCTTCAAAATTTGTTTAAAATGTTACAATCTATGTATAAGTTTGTCAAAATATGTGGTTTTCCCTTTAAAAATGTATTTATGTGTAATCATGTTAATGAATGCTTAACAGTGTTTATGTCTAAATAATGAGATCTGTTATCAGATACCAAACGTACATGTCGTTGTTTGCATGTCCATTTCCTCTGTAACTGTACAACGATAGTAACTTATGGTCATTGTCTTGTCCTCATAAGGTTGTTGTGAACAACCAGCATCTGTTCGAGTACTGCCACCGTCTTCAGTCATTGGAGCGCTTCGACTCCCTCAGAATCACCGGAGACCTTCGTCTGACACAGGTCCGTTTCCAGGGATAAACACAAACGTTCTTGTTATTGGTTTCAGTTCACCATCGGTGTAAAAGAGTTTAATCAACGGATGTGTCGTCATTTTCATCAAAAATGGTTCGAATTTATGTGATGACACATACAAAAAATTATTTCATAATATATTTCAATTTACTTGATTTTTAATCAATCCTATTTTGATTGTTACACAATAACTAAGTTGATAATGGTATCGTACCACCATTGTAGAGCTTTGTAAAAGTGAACTATCTGTCATTATACCCCCGACAAACGAAGTTTGAAGTGGGTATATTGGAGTCACCCTGTGGTCGGTCGTTCGGTCGGTTTGTCGGTCGATCCGTTGCAATTTACCTTGTTCGGAGCATAACTTAAACACTACTGGATGTAATTGGATGTTACTGAGTTATTGCCCTTTTGTGTTTGTTTTTGCTGTCAATTTTTTCCAGACATTAACTTGCAAACTACTAGATGGAATTTATTGAAACTTCATACCATGGTAAAGCACAATGAGAGGAAGTGCAGTGCACAAGAACCACTTTATTTTAGCTAATTGCAGAGTTATGGACTTTAATACTTTTTTCTTGTTTTTCATGTTAAAAAGTAATTGGCATTACTTCTAAAGTTTAATTCGAGATACTTTTTGTTCTTTTGCATAAATGTATTATATATGAATGTAAATATATTTTCCGAAAAAAAGCATTATCATGTTTCTTGTGTGGGATAAATAAAAGAAAGTGGTGCATAATTTGTTTGACATAATCATACTCATTGTACAGCAAGTATTGATTGTCCATTTCCATTACAATTAGTACAATTTAGCAATGTTGACATTTCAATGTGTCATTTCCTTGTCCATTCGATTGCCCTCCTTTATGAGCGACGGAGTCAGGCGGAGCTCAAAAATGAAGATTGCCTATCACATTCATTTGTAAATATCCGCTTAAATTTAATACAGTATCACAATAAATATTTGAACTGCTACATGGTTTCTAAAAATGTGTTTTACTGCTGAGGACTACCGTACTACAGAAGGATGTGTATACAAGAAGACAAATTGATAAAGCTACAAAACGTGAATAATTAGATATGATAAGTCTTTGAACGATTTCGAAAAAAAGAAGAGTTAAATTGCAGCAAAACTCCATATGTATTTATTCTTGTTAGAACCTTCTATACATTATTAATCAGCTATAACGTATTTGAAGGGACACGGGGATAATTGCGGTACTAATAGCAGACAATTGCTGACAATTTATGCCAAAACCCGGCCAGTATCGGAATCTTTTTTTTAAAAAGGTAGCCATTTTGTTTTCCGTTTTTCCAACCGTTTTTAAACTTTTTTGCTTTGCTTAAACCTTTCTTTAATAACTAGGCTATTAAATATTTCAACCACTTTGTACGGTTTGATATTACAGTTGTATTTAACCTATTGGTGGATTTTAAGATAATTATCTTTTTTGAAAATCGCCAAGATGGCCGAAGAAAGTTGACAATTTGGTAATTTTGAAATTTTGGCAAACAAATTACGAAATAAAGACAACAAGACACGGTCCTTTATTCATAAGTATGTTCAATGTCACTAAAAGGATGCATGTCAAAATCAGCAAAGTCAAGTCCAGAAAAGCAGAGACCATGAATAAATAAGGGATAAAAACAGCTTCAATATAAACTTTAAGTAAGTTATCAGAATGTTTTAACCAAAACGTCGAACAATACGTAAAAGTTAATTAATAAAATACTTATTAAATATATCATTCATATTTGCCGAGTTATTTGTTCGGTTAGCAGCATTAGCCTCCGCCCTTCGGGCTCCGGCAAGTACAGGTTACCTCGGACAAATAATTTGGCACATATGAAATCACCTAATAAATGTCATTATCTTTTCACGCTAATATGAATTTATCAATGTGCTCTACCAAGCCAGTCGTCTACAAACACAGTAAAGTTACACCCGTCTCAAATTCTGTTATAAATTGAACATCTGAATAATTCCAAACACAATAATCTTTTGAAAATAATTTCCATTTAGTAGTGTCATTTACACAATTATCGTATTTTGTGTTTAAATGAAAAGCAATTGTATTAAAGTTATTATACTAAGAAACATTAGCAATAATACAAAATAACACTCAGGGACAATCACAGTAGCCAAATAAAATGTAAACCTTTGTTTAGAGGCAATCTAAAGAATACCGCACACTGTGTCTTAACATGATAGCACCATAAACCAAACTACAAACGCATCTAACACATACTTACTAACATGTTATGACACTGAGTTAAAGGTATATGAGGCAACATAAAGAATACCGCACACTGTCTCTTAACATGATAGCAACATAAACCAAACTACAAACGCATCTAACACATACTTACTAACATGTTAAGACACTGAGTTAAAGGTTTATGAGGCAACATAAAGAATACCGCACACTGTCTCTTAACATGATAGCAACATAAACCAAACCACAAACGCATCTAACACATACTTATTAACATGTTATGACACTGAGTTAAAGGTTTATGAGGCAACATAAAGAATACCGCACACTGTCTCTTAACATGATAGCAACCACAAACGCATCTAACACATACTTATTAACATGTTATGACACTGACATTTTACATGTTAACAACATATTTTATGACAAAAACATTTTTTAAAGACACATGTTCTCAGTAATTTGAAAGTGAATTCCACACATGGTTTTTCTACACGCATACAAGCTGTCTCGCGTCATTCGTTTGAAAACACGCAGCGAATTGTTTCTGTCTTGATACAGAGAAATAATTTCCGTTAAAATGTCCTTTTGGATATAGTGGCTGTAATGGTCCATTTTTCTTGGTAAATGGTTGTTGAACGCAGTTCATTGAGATAATTACTTGGCCTCGTCCGGAAATGCTTTTCTAGCAAACCGGATAGGCATTTCCGGTGAAATCAGCCGTGCTGGAAAGCTCCATCTGGCATCCCCCTATGCCAGATGAGTCACGCGCTTTGACGTAATACTTTTTATTTTTTTTTTAATGCACTAATGTAACCATTATTATGCGATTTCAATAGATAAGTTCTATAAACATTAACTTGACAAATATATATCTTCAAAACAAAACAAAACAACCCTTAAAAGACGTGATATCGTAGGAACTTATTGACGTATGCAGTAAATATAAATTACTGCGCTTCATGGCATCAGTAAACCTCATCGCACGTGCTTTTTGGTGAAATGAAGAAAAATGCGCTTTTTATGTATTTTCTTCAAAAAACAAAGTGATTTAAAGTACGCTAGAAAAAATATATATCATGTGTGTCCATTCCGGATAGAAAAATCCGACCCTCGGGCCCGCTGCGTTGCCGGTTACTCGGCAAGCCTCGTTACCTGGCAACGCAGGTGCCCTCGGGTCGGATTTTTCGATCCGGAACAAAAACGCATGACATATATTATAAATAATAATCGAATTCATTAAAGTAGTAATTGTGAACGCACAGCTCACACAATACAACGTGCCATAGCACTCTCAAAAGCGTCAGCAAATAATTTTGAAGCTAGTTGATGATAGGTCAAATGTTAGTCTTTGCTAGTCTGGTTTCACATGTTCTAGTCATTAGTTTCAAGACAGAAGCCTCCTGCCAATATACTTTAAACGGCAGTTCATATTTGTTCCAACTAAATAATTTGTTCAATGTTTGATTAAAGATAATGATTCCTTCATTTTAGTGCTGCATTACGATACTTGTTTTCGACTTTTTAACTTGCTACTACATTTGTATAAACCGTTCATTAACATCCTGCAGTAATGATCGATAATGGAGATAATATGACAACAAATGGATGAACTGTAACAGTTATTCTTTTACGCGTCGATAGTCAATGTTAAACACATTTTGTAGACATGCGAATCGTCGTCTCATGTACATATTGTTGAACAAATTTGGCTTTTTTCTGGTCGAAAGAAGACAGCAAAGTTAATGAGCAACGTCTATCTGTGGAAATCCATGTAATACTCTAAACATCAATTTTCAAACTTCTATTTCTTCGTCTATGTAAGGCATATCAATATCATATCATCTCTGCATCTATAAGGTCGACAGCAGCTGCATTAGCAAAAGTAGAAGCAATGTAACGAGGTGTTATATTGTGTTTTGTAGTACATCTGAATGGTCCCCTTCCCAGATGCTGAGAAAGCTTTTCTAGAGTTCGCTCCATTCCATTCAATGTCAAATAGTGAACAAGAGACAACTCATTTGAATGCTTATTACAGACAACGCGTTGGAATAATTTTTACAGAAGTCCTCCGTTTGTAAACCAACTCATTGACCGTCAAGAAAATTGGAAAGAAATTTATCTATGCCCGAAGGAGAATGTTTAAGACAACAACTTTCCGTGAACGCATTGCTGGGTTTGCGAAAATGTAATATTCTAATTATGCGAAGGATCTGATCCGTTTTTAAGAAAAATGTCATATAAATGTTACTCTTTTGTAAAATGTATCTAATAGTATATGGGTTTCCACCAAGTAAATTATAGTCGTACGCCGTGAGATTCTTTATGTCTTCACATTGAATGTTTTTGGAATTAATTTCTTAAAGGTTTGAAGAAGAACATCCTCCGTGCCATGATGACTCAGCAAAGAAAATGCACGGAAGGGGTATCTATCAAATGTCTTATTGCATCCAAGAACAACATCGGGTCGAAATACAAACGTGCTTTACATTGATAGTCGTTGCCTCATTGAGAATGACCTAATTCTCTAGATGTTTTAATTTTAGAAAAACATTTGTTTCTTAGCTTGTTTGTGAGCAACACTGCAATACGAAGTTTTGAAGACGTATCATAGGTTCATAGTGACAGAAACAGTTTCTTCAAAAATCGTTTGTAATACAAAGTTTAAGAAAGATGCTATTTCCATATAGTCGCTTTCTGTCTATAGCAAACGTGTTTGCCTGTCCATTTTTAATGTGTATTAAACCGGTGTTTGTTAATTAACGTCCAATTCCCCGAATCTAACTAAGAGGTGATACTTTCAGTTTGCAAAATATACTGAAGCGCTTTGGAATTCCCATTCAGCAGAATGTAATTTATTTCTTTTATTTATTGCTGTTATTTGCAGTTCGGCATTTTTGTTTCAAAATATTGAGGTGATCTTTTTATTGAACTGTATTTGCCTGCACACGCGCACACACAAACACACACACACAAACACACACACACGCACGCAAGCACGCACGCACGCAAGCACGCACGCACGCACGTACTCACGTACGCACGCACGTACGCATGCACGCACGAACCCACGCACATACGAGTATATGGTTAAACATGTCACATTTACGCATGCTCATCTGCAAGCAATTTGGATATGGCAAACGTAATAACAAACACAAACTATTGATTGATTTATTGACATATTTGGTAACATTCAATGTTTATATAGTAATAAGATTAGATTGAAGACTTAATTCACTTGAAAATAAACATAAAAATATAAAAGAAAATTATAAGTAAGATGACGACATAAAAATAAATGTATCATGTAATATAGTTATTACAAGTTATGTTGCTTTCGTTAACTAACGATATATTGCAAATGTTTCATGTACACTAATCTATCGGATAAAACAGTTCGTGTATTAGTATTTGATTCGTGATCAATGTATTCTGTAAACAAATATCTGGAAAGAAGATGAAAAAATACATATGCAATGTTTTATGACATCGTCGAAGTCTCTCTTGGTTAACAGTATGGTAGGAAACTTGCCAGCCGATAATCCTTTTATTTTTTTTCTTTGATATATTTAAGCAGTTACTGCTACTACTGCTTCAACTACTACTACTACTACTGTTACTGCTACTGCTACTGCTGCTGCTGCTGCTGCTGCTGCTGCTGCTGCTGATACTGCTGCTGCTGCTGCTGCTGCTGCTGCTGCTGCTGCTGCTGCTACTACTACTACTACTACTACTACTACTACTACTACTACTACTACTACTACTACTACTACTACTACTACTACTATTACTACTACTACTACTACTACTACTACGTCTACTACGTCTACTACTCTTACTACTGCTACTACTACTACTACTACTACTACTACTACTACTACTACTACTACTACTACTACTACTGCTACTACTGCTACTGCTGCTGCTGCTACTACTACTACTACTACTACTACTACTACTACTACTACTACTACTACTGCTGCTGCTGCTGCTGCTACTGCTGCTGCTGCTGCTGCTGCTGCTGCTGCTACTACTACTTCTACTACTACTACTACTACTACTACTACTACTACTACTACTACTACTACTACTACTACTACTACTACTACTACTACTACTACTACTACTACTACTACTACTACTACTACTTCTACTACTACCACTACCACTACCACTACTACTTCTACTACTACTACTACTACTACTACTACTACTACATTTCTGCTACTTCTACTACTCCTACTAAAATATAGTATATTTACTAAAGGTTAATGTTTGTCTTGTTTACATAATATGGATTAAACAATAGTAATGATATTTACAATGATTACATTTAACCAAAACATCTCTCATTTATATATTTTCACGAGTGGCGTAGTCACGAGTGAAACTATTATTTTTCTATGACCAGGAGTGAAATAAAATACAATCTTACACTGAATTCAAGAAATGTTCTTTTTATTTCATGCATATATCGTGTTTTTCGGTATGTTTCCCCCTTAGAGTAAATTTATGTGGCCTCTTTGCGAAGGGAAGTAACTGCGACAAAACCTCCTTTTCGTGCGAGCAGTCCGTCCACTAAAAAAAAAGTTCCACACTTTATGGAAATGGTTATTGGAATTGAAATTATTTTTGGATAGAACTCTACTTCCATCAACGAAACCTATCATTTTTAACATTTATTGAGGCACAAAACAAGTATTTAAATAAAGCATTTCGGAAATAAAAAAAATGTTTCGCGTAGAAATAAAATTCACTGAAACTTGAGCATGTGACATTTTTGTATATTAAAAAACAATTTCAACATATTTAAATTAACAAAGATGGACTTATAAAAGTGTGAATTCGTAAAAGCAACGGAAGTCTGTGTTTAGTGCTTTTCGTAGTGTATATATTCACTGTCGCTCTCAGACTCTGGATCTTACGGTATTTTCTGCTCAGTGAAGGCGGAGGAGGTTTTGTTGTTGACACAGCGAATCAGTTTCATATCTATATTAAAGTTGAATGGCACGTTCCCGTGTGTTTACGAAGACCCCAGAGGAAATGTCGAGGATGTGCCCGAAGATGCTTTTGAGAGGGATGCAGCGCAGACTTTGAATGTTTTTAAAAAGAAAAATGAATTGTTGAACTGATGAATGTAAAGTGGAAATTGGTCAAATTCAAAATACTTGTGCATACTTGTACACGGTTAGAGTTTTTAGGAAGAAATGATCTATCAACTCTATTACTAGCACATATGGCCAAGAAAATATTCATCCGATACCTACCAAACGGGTTAACTGTGATAGAAATGAGTATGTTCCATGAAATAATTCACAAATAAATTGGTAAGTTGTTCTTTTTTAATATGTATAATAAATCGCAAAAATGCTTGTTTTATTAACTATTGCATAATTTGATTTTGACAATTCAATACGATTCGGTCAATGTGTATATTACTGCACTACATACGACAACAAACATGTACATACATGTATGTATGTAGTTTTTTCCAAGTCAATGGAAGCAAATCTTATATTATAAAAGATAGAAAAAATAGTCCCGAGTTGTCTGTACAGAGTGAAATGAGCAAGGGTTATCATTTCACTCTAGCCAGAGTGAAATTATCAAGTTATCAATCACTAATATTTTTCACTCTTAAACCGGTATGCATACAATGAATGAAGTACACGATACAAAAATATTTTTTTAAAGTCGGGTATGTGTTAACAAGAACAATTAGCTCAATATTTTCGACAAGCAAAAGTATATGTTTGTAAATGAAATTTCTTCATTTTTAATATCTAACGAAGATCTAGAAAAACGAGAATGCAAAATATGAGCCGACATCTCATAATGAAATATATATGATAATATCATTATAAACGTAGAATAGTTAACGTTTGTTCTACTCTGTAGTTTAGTCTAGTGTTTCGAAATTTATACCAAATAAACCGTAAACCAAAATTTTGTAATAGGTTGTGCTATGACGTTAGTTGTCATTCCTCAACCTATGTTTTCATTTCTTGACATGTGTTGTCATTTCCTAACCGATATTGGCATCGTGTTTGTGTATGAATGAGAATCCTGACTTGTTGTTGCTCTATCCATTGCAATTAGTTCGGTATTGTTTCGTAACAGTCACTGTCTGGCACTCCAGATTGCAATGTCGTGAGTAACACTGTGTTGGCATCCCTCCTGTCACGTTCCTCCATGCTGGCGATATTTAATGCTTCGTATGGTTCGGGTTGAGTTGCTGCAACTCCTACAAAATTGATAGAATCGTTATGTTCAACAAATATGTTAATGAAACATATGTTTAATAACTGTATACGTTTACACTTGGAATAACAACCAGCGGGACCAGCGGGAAATTATGTTTGATGGTCCTTAAGATTCCCCTATTTCTGGGAAAAATAACAAAAACATTATGTGATGACCATGCATACGTTTGATCAGCCCACATTCTAACGAGGACAGTTTTTGCAGTTCTAGTAATAAGTTGGACTTCCTTTATTTGCAAATATATTGAGGTCAGTCAGAGGAGAAATGAAAAGTACAGGCAGAAGCTAGATAGTCAGAAATGCAAATATAAACTCGTTAAGAGGTACAGATTAAATGCCCAAAACGACTCTGAATGAGGCACACAGACGTACAATCACGACAAACAGACCATATAGGCTTTTCAATAATGTTTTTAATATTTTTTTCAAACTTAAAGGTGGGTGAAGGAGCATAATATGTTGATATATACTTGTCACTGTGCACCAACTTCTACGATTACTAACGCATGTAGTAAATATATACAATTATCATAAGATAGTGACGACGTGATACGTTTTGTATTTCCAAAACTATTTTATTTGATATTTAGCAAAAACAACTTGAGGTGTATTTCATACCAGGGTTTGTTTTCTCTCGCTCGTCGTTGTGGCCTTGTCCTTCCCTTCGTAATAATCTGAAAATGAATTGGTAAAAACTCAAACATATCTATACTTCATTTGTAATTAAATAGACGCAACAATATGACAGTGTTATTGAAAACAAATTGATACCAAAATAAGCTTAAGTACCACGACGCTGACAGTATAATCATTACAACAAACCTTCGTGTGACCAAGACAGCTATAACTACAGCAGCACCCAACACTATAACAGCACCAATAACTACCCCTGTACGTGCATCCGTTGGAAATGTGTTTGATTTGACTGTGTTGTCTGGATGATTCGCTTCAGCTGAAATATAATATTGGTTTTTATTAAAAAAAATCATGAAAATCGTATTGAATGTGATGTGTGCCTCAGCACGTTACGGCGAGAAGCATACAGTGCTCAAAAGTCTAGTTTAAAAACATGTCAATCCCAATCTATAATTTTCCTTTTAAATGCCCCAATGACACTGCAGAAAACTTAACATCATGTGTAGTGCGTATTGGCAAAAAGCTAAATTCAAATTGGGATATTGGAAAAGAAGAAGATAAAGTGTCACTTATATATAGCTTAAACTATAAAATGTCTCGTAATCCATGTAAATAGCTATCTGATAAGCCTTTGTTTGTTAAGGCCTACATTACATATCAATCAATTGCTGACAGGCCCATGCTTTATGGTCGTAGTTCAACATCAGTGAGCATTTCATAACTGAGCTTATCGATTGTAACAGACAGTTTAACCTCAGGTAGTAGGTTGAAACATGTGTAGCATGATTGAGCAGTTAAAGGGCATTTATATTAAATTTGATAAAACGCTGTTGTTCTCATTATCTTTGTGTTATCAAAAAATAATTATGAATGATAAAATTCTGAACAAACACCCATTCTTATACTTTAGTGATATGGTATTCACTTAAGAAGATAGCGGTACGAGAATACAATAACACACAAAATTCAAATATAGAACATCTAAAATTCGACAAATAAGCATTGCTATAATGTTTTATTATTTTCTTTCAGATAATATATAAAGATTTTTAGTGTATTTGAAATTGTTCATTTTTTGCAGTTTTGCCCGATATCTCTTCCATCTCAAACATCAACGAGTACAGGAATGGTACAAAACTTCAACAACGTCATTTGTCATAACGTTTGTTTATCATTTAGCGCACTTGGAACAGTCAATAGAACACTCAAAATGATTTTTTAAGGCTGTAACTTGTTTGTTTGGCAATGACCTCACTCTTGTCCCAACATTTATAAATAAGTCCTTAATTAAAAAACAAACCTCATAAGAGCAAGCTCCGAATTCAAAACCATCTAATTTAAATAAAACTTGGTAACCAACTCAAATTTAAACAACGACCAATCATAACAATTATTGAATCACAACACAACACTATCTTTAAGATACATGGATATATATTCTTATTCAGAATAAAATAATCCATTATAAGTTCGAATATCATAAAGTTCTAAACCTGTTCGTCTTAGTTGAAATTAACGTTAATCAAATAAGTTTTATTTTTTTCAAGTGAGAAATTTAGAAAACTCCAACTTCTGAGATATTGTTGACGAAAATGTGTTGAAAGTTTGATGTTTATAAAAACAGTATTAAAATTTGGAATACAAAAATATGTTAAAGTTTTTTTTTAATATCCGTGTTATTTCTTTTATATGTAAATATGAAGCTAAACAATAATTTCAAAAACATACTTTAACATATAAGACATCCTTAAATACTCTTAGAAATAATAAACAAGAAATGATGAAAGTATTTTTGTAAGATATAACGAATGTGGGGATCGAACGACTGAGCCCCGAAATATTATTTTTAAAGCGTTATGTTTGCGATTTTTTACAACGGCTGTTGATAGGATTCCCTTCACACTGACATATTTTATTGAATATAATAAATCTTAATTCCGAATCGGATTCTCATTTTGACGAGTAGAAGTTATCCTTATATATATGTAGGACTTATATAGATCTGTTGATTGACTAACTCACGGGAGCAATTTAACTCTGTTTTCTTATATAACTATTACTGAATATAGGAGCTTTCGAGACGCTGGATTTCTAAGAAGTCGGCAACGATACATAAGAAGTAGACTCAGTGTTAGTTTTTACTTCGAGTGTGAAAAAATATTAGATGTCAATAACTGAAGAGTCTAGGAGGACTTGAACCCGATACACATTGCTACAGCATTTCCAAAATGATTCATCTCTGTTGAAATTTCTCACCCTCAACATAGTGTTGACAATTGGCTCCACTGTAGCCCTCGCGGCAGTGACAGCGACCTGTAATATCGTCACATTTGGCGCCATGGGACCCCTTCAAATTGCACGTGCATGTTTCTTTGCAGTCGACACCATATTCGTGTGGACCACACGCTGAAAGGCAGTTTTAAATCCCATTGTTATGAACAGACATATGGAAAATCTTAAATGTATTTTTAATACACACGCGAGGATGATATGAAAAGTGGTCACATCTGACATTATTTAATACCAAGTGATTACTGATATACTTTTAAAACAGCAGAACATAGGGAATGGTAATCCTTGATTACAATTCCTGCACCACATTCACGAATTGGCATGCAAATAGTGAATCGTAATTCTGAATTTCAATGCCAGCACCACATTCTGAAATTGGCATGAACATTGGGAATGGTAATCCTTGATTACATTGTCAGCACCACATTCACGAATTGGCATGCAAACAGTAAATGGTAATCATTGATTTCAATGCCAGCACCACATTCTGAAATTGGCATGAACATAGGGAATGGTAATCCTTGATTACAATGCCAGCACCACATTCACGAATTGGCATGCAAATAGTAAATGGTAATCTTTGATTTCAATGCCAGCACCACATTCTGAAATTGTCATGAACATAGGGAATGGTAATCCTTGATTTCAATACCAGCACCACATTCACTAATTGGCACGCAAATAGTGAATGGTTATTTTTGATAACAATGCCAGTATCAGAATCTAAAAACAGCATGAACATTCTGAATGGTTATCCTTGCAGACATTCTGTCATCACGATCTGAGAATGACATGGTCATACTGAAAATACTAAATGGTTATTCTCGAAGTTATTCTGGGATTCTACATTGGTTCTTTGAAAATATAAAAGAACTTTCGTGAATACTAATGAATGCAGGTTTTAGTACTGACATTTTGCTTTAAGTCTACTATATCGAAGTATCTTAGAAATACTGAGTATTCTGCGTGGGTCAGTGTTGTTCTGACGCTAGAAAGTTACAGAGCGCAGAATTCCGACATTATACCTACATGTTATATGTAAATACATAATTCAGCATGTGAATATTTTAATAATATAGGACAATACGTCGTGGTCAAACGATACCTTTCTCACAGAAGGATCCCACCCACCCGGGGGTGGCTGAACAGTTACACGTGCCAGTCGCTGCGTCGCATGTTGAGTTATTCTGGCACATGCAAATGTTTCTGCAGTTCGAACCATAATGTCCAAAAGGACAGACTGTAAATGTAATATTTTAGTAGTCAGAAATAAGAAAATAACAATTTTAAGCCAAATGATTTCTAAAATTAGTTGTTTACGACGGTAAAAATAACAATCTGACAAAATAACGAAACTATCTGCGGAGAGCATTATTGTATGCTGTATAACTTCGAGTGTGAAAAAAATATTAGATGTCAATAACTGAAGAGTCTAGGAGGACTTGAACCCGATACACATTGCTACAGCATTTCCAAAATGATTCATCTCTGTTGAAATTCCTCACCCTCAACATAGTGTTGACAATTGGCTCCACTGTAGCCCTCGCGGCAGTGACAGCGACCTGTAATATCGTCACATTTGGCGCCATGGGACCCCTTCAAATTGCACGTGCATGTTTCTTTGCAGTCGACACCATATTCGTGTGGACCACACGCTGAAAGGCAGTTTTAAATCCCATTGTTATGAACAGACATATGGAAAATCTTAAATGTATTTTTAATACACACGCGAGGATGATATGAAAAGTGGTCATATCTGACATTATTTAATACCAAGTGATTACTGATATACTTTTAAAACAGCAGAACATAGGGAATGGTAATCCTTGATTACAATTCCTGCACCACATTCACGAATTGGCATGCAAATAGTGAATCGTAATTCTGAATTTCAATGCCAGCACCACATTCTGAAATTGGCATGAACATTGGGAATGGTAATCCTTGATTACATTGTCAGCACCACATTCACGAATTGGCATGCAAATAGTAAATGGTAATCATTGATTTCAATGCCAGCACCACATTCTGAAATTGTCATGAACATAGGGAATGGTAATCCTTGATTACAATGCCAGCACCACATTCACGAATTGGCATGCAAATTGTAAATGGTAATCATTGATTTCAATGCCAGCACCACATTCTGAAATTGTCATGAACATAGGGAATGGTAATCCTTGATTTCAATACCAGCACCACATTCACGAATTGGCATGCAAATAGTAAATTGTAATCTTTGATTTCAATGCCAGCACCACATTCTGAAATTGTCATGAACATAGGGAATGGTAATCCTTGATTTCAATACCAGCACCACATTCACTAATTGGCACGCAAATAGTGAATGGTTATTCTTGATAACAATGCCAGTATCAGAATCTAAAAACAGCATGAACATTCTGAATGGTTATCCTTGCAGACATTCTGTCATCACGATCTGAGAATGACATGGTCATACTGAAAATACTAAATGGTTATTCTCGAAGTTATTCTGGGATTCTACATTGGTTCTTTGAAAATATAAAAGAACTTTCGTGAATACTAATGAATGCAGGTTTTAGTACTGACATTTTGCTTTAAGTCTACTATATCGAAATATCTTAGAAATACTGAGTATTCTGCGTGGGTCAGTGTTGTTCTGACGCTAGAAAGTTACAGAGCGCAGAATTCCGACATTATACCTACATGTTATATGTAAATACATAATTCAGCATGTGAATATTTTAATAATATAGGACAATACGTCGTGGTCAAACGATACCTTTCTCACAGAAGGATCCCACCCACCCGGGGGTGGCTGAACAGTTACACGTGCCAGTCGCTGCGTCGCATGTTGAGTTATTCTGGCACATGCAAATGTTTCTGCAGTTCGAACCATAATGTCCAAAAGGACAGACTGTAAATGTAATATTTTAGTAGTCAGAAATAAGAAAATAACAATTTTAAGCCAAATGATTTCTAAAATTAGTTGTATACGACGGTAAAAATAACAATCTGACAAAATAACGAAACTATCTGCGGAGAGCTTTATTGTATGCTGTATAACTTCGAGTGTGAAAAAAATATTAGATGTCAATAACTGAAGAGTCTAGGAGGACTTGAACCCGATACACATTGCTACAGCATTTCCAAAATGATTCATCTCTGTTGAAATTCCTCACCCTCAACATAGTGTTGACAATTGGCTCCACTGTAGCCCTCGCGGCAGTGACAGCGACCTGTAATATCGTCACATTTGGCGCCATGGGACCCCTTCAAATTGCACGTGCATGTTTCTTTGCAGTCGACACCATATTCGTGTGGACCACACCCTGAAAGGCAGTTTTAAATCCCATTGTTATGAACAGACATATGGAAAATCTTAAATGTATTTTTGATACACACGCGAGGATGATATGAAAAGTGGTCACATCTGACATTATTTAATACCAAGTGATTACTGGTATACTTTTAAAACAGCAGAACATAGGGAATGGTAATCCTTGATTACAATTCCAACACCACATTCACGAATTGGCATGCAAATAGTGAATCGTAATTCTGAATTTCAATGCCAGCACCACATTCTGAAATTGGCATGAACATTGGGAATGGTAATCCTTGATTACAATGCCAGCACCACATTCACGAATTGGCATGCAAATAGTAAATGGTAATCATTGATTTCAATGCCAGCACCACATTCTGAAATTGTCATGAACATAGGGAATGGTAATCCTTGATTTCAATACCAGCACCACATTCACTAATTGGCACGCAAATAGTGAATGGTTATTCTTGATAACAATGCCAGTATCAGAATCTAAAAACAGCATGAACATTCTGAATGGTTATCCTTGCAGACATTCTGTCATCACGATCTGAGAATGACATGGTCATACTGAAAATACTAAATGGTTATTCTCGAAGTTATTCTGGGATTCTACATTGGTTCTTTGAAAATATAAAAGAACTTTCGTGAATACTAATGAATGCAGGTTTTAGTACTGACATTTTGCTTTAAGTCTACTATATCGAAGTATCTTAGAAATACTGAGTATTCTGCGTGGGTCAGTGTTGTTCTGACGCTAGAAAGTTACAGAGCGCAGAATTCCGACATTATACCTACATGTTATATGTAAATACATAATTCAGCATGTGAATATTTTAATAATATAGGACAATACGTCGTGGTCAAACGATACCTTTCTCACAGAAGGATCCCACCCACCCGGGGGTGGCTGAACAGTTACACGTGCCAGTCGCTGCGTCGCATGTTGAGTTATTCTGGCACATGCAAATGTTTCTGCAGTTCGAACCATAATGTCCAAAAGGACAGACTGTAAATGTAATATTTTAGTAGTCAGAAATAAGAAAATAACAATTTTAAGCCAAATGATTTCTAAAATTAGTTGTATACGACGGTAAAAATAACAATCTGACAAAATAACGAAACTATCTGCGGAGAGCTTTATTGTATGCTGTATAACTTCGAGTGTGAAAAAAATATTAGATGTCAATAACTGAAGAGTCTAGGAGGACTTGAACCCGATACACATTGCTACAGCATTTCCAAAATGATTCATCTCTGTTGAAATTTCTCACCCTCAACATAGTGTTGACAATTGGCTCCACTGTAGCCCTCGCGGCAGTGACAGCGACCTGTAATATCGTCACATTTGGCGCCATGGGACCCCTTCAAATTGCACGTGCATGTTTCTTTGCAGTCGACACCATATTCGTGTGGACCACACGCTGAAAGGCAGTTTTAAATCCCATTGTTATGAACAGACATATGGAAAATCTTAAATGTATTTTTAATACACACGCGAGGATGATATGAAAAGTGGTCACATCTGACATTATTTAATACCAAGTGATTACTGATATACTTTTAAAACAGCAGAACATAGGGAATGGTAATCCTTGATTACAATTCCAGCACCACATTCACGAAATTGGCATGCAAATAGTGAATGATAATCATTGATTTTAATGTCAGCACCACATTCTGAAATTGGCATGAACATAGGGAATGGTAATCCTTGATTACAATGCCAGCACCACATTCACGAATTGGCATGCAAATAGTGAATGATAATCATTGATTTTAATGTCAGCACCACATTCTGAAATTGGAATGAACATAGGGAATGGTAATCCTTGATTACAATGTCAGCACCACATTCACGAATTGGCATGCAAATAGTGAATGGTAATCATTGATTTTAATGTCAGCACCACATTCTGAAATTGGCATGAACATAGGGAATGGTAATCCTTGATTACATTGTCAGCACCACATTCACGAATAGTAAACTAGGAGTGTGATACTGTTAAAAATACAGCTCCAATAACATAAGCCCTAAGCGTTTTTATTTACTGATTAATCAGTTTCCATTTCAAAAGGAGGGCCTTGCATTAGGCAATATTATGAATTAACGAATTTCTATTTTAATATATTAGTAAATATAACCCAAATGTCACCAAAATTTCCGATGAAGTTTTTAAATTATTTGCCGAGCATATTATTCACCCAGTTAAAATCAGGCTGTGAACGGAGCAGGGCTTGATACGTTGCTTACCTCTAACGCAGGTACCATTTTCTGTAATGAATCCAATACAACACTTTGTCACGTTGGTGGTGTTGATTATGTAGTAATACATCGGCTCATATATACGCGCAATTCTGTAACACATGTGTACATGCACGCATCAGAATAAATGAGTAAATGATGAAATTGACTGCCCGGATGAGATCCCCATCCTTTGTTGAACTCATTACTGTACAATACCGTCAAGCGTTTTAGACTTTTGTTGTCACACATATTTTACTGTTCATATTTGGCTCAAACTTAAACAGCTAACACCTAGTAGTTGTTATGATGCACGCCGTATGCATTGTCCAAATGCTTGTGTCTTTGTTTGGGTTTATATTGAGTTGAATCATGTCGTGCAAAATTAATGTCCATTCCATTGAAAACGTCGTTTTTCATGTAAGCTTTTGAAACTATATTCATCGAGAAAGATTATAAATATTTCAAAAATACCTATTTGGTTTGGGTGAATACAGCTGTTTAAATAATTGTTAGACGTTTGTCTTTTATTTTCGGTATTTACTCCAGTATCTATCCAACACTAGTTCACAGTTAACTATGTATTATTAATCTAATCTGGTTAAAACATTCAATAAATGATTTTGTCAAAGATATTTTAAAATTTCCAAATAGGACAGATTCACAGTTTGCTAAGTTAATATTTTAAAACATGTAGTTGTTAAAACGTTATTGGTACAAGTTTGAGTCATATCTTATTTGTGATATCTTATTTTGCATTTAATTGGTAAATTTAGAAACTTTAAAAGGTGATAATGAATACTTCCAACTCTCCGGTGTATAGTGTTTTTTCTCACTGTATTTCCCGTCTGTGTAGTAATTATAAAGCATGTCAGTCTGTCTAATCATCGATAAATGTTTGTGATGGGATCTAAATATCATCCATGTATTTTTGAAGATTTCAGAAACATCAAAAGAAGATATCGATAAACGTGAAAATAATAATTATGTCAGTGTATTTCACGTTTCACTTGAAAAATTGTATTGTCATTCTAGGGTGACGTAAGCTACAAAGATATACGAGGAATATGACGGTCATGAAAGTTTAAAGGAAAATTGAAAATAAGTGAGGAAATTTCCTTTAAGTACATGTAGAAAAAATACCATATTCAGTAAAAACAATTATATGTTGTCTTATGCACCAGTCAAGTGTTACCACGGCCCCCCAGGTACGGGGAATAACGGGGACTTTGACTTTCGGTCCAGCCAACCCCGGCTTAAATCCCCGCCCTGCGGGGACGAACAGATGGTAAAATCCCCGCCACATGCCCCCGCACCCCAGAGTCCCTCGGTAAGGCCCATTCCCCGCTATATTTAAAACGAAGACCAAACCACTGCATTCAACCGGCACTACGGGGCCACCTGAAAGGTTAAAACACGGCCCATTTCCCCGGCTATCCCCGGTATACCCCCGGACCTGGGAGGGCCGTGGTTACAATTGACTGGTGCATTACGCTACCATGTTATTCCTCCAGCGGTAGGACATTGTGCAATTTAACCTACCTTGTTTTTTTTTTACATTTATTGATAATCAGGTCCAGCACTTCTTCCAAAAAGCCACAAGAACTTTTGTAGATCTCTAGGCGATAGACCATGACATCTTTTTTCACCCTCTCAACCGCTCTGAAATTATATTCGAAGATCCCTAGAAGTAAGTGTGATTACGTTCTAAGTAGTTCACATGGTCAAGTTTGTTTTACTAAAAGTCTATAACTGACTACATGTTTGCTGAATTACATTGATAAAAGGCGAAACACACACTTTAAATATGTTTTACTCTCACATGAACATATGTGTAAAAGTGCACACAGTCAACTTATTAAGCTCAGCTTTGCCACAAAAACATATTGATTCATAGCGGCATCATTCTCTAACATTGTTCGGGTAACCTAGTATTTAAATGTACACCTAAACAAGCTCTACGATTGTTTTAGACAATGTAATGCAAAGGCTTTCGGAAAATATTTTGCGCTTATCTGTCTTTAGAGTGAATACATTAATTTGTTAACAATAAGTACCTACATATGTGTATGATAGTACCTTTCGATAAAAGTGTAATTAGAAGCGCCGTTTGCGCAACCTTTCTGGTCTCCTGCCCCGAAGCCGCCATTCATCGCTGCCACTGCCAGCAAAAACACCAACTTTTGTAAATATATTAAATCCATACAACTTTTTTTAACATCAATACGAACAAGCCAAACAATTTACATTTCCGAAGCTGTTCATCCTATGTTTGTAAATAGTTTAATATTCATAGATCCTTGATGATATTTCATTAATGTAAAGAAAACACTTGACAAAACATAACATCAATTTCCTTTTTTAATTAGCATACACGATTTAAATGTCATTGAATCTACATTTTAAAGCCTTTATTTTAAAAACTAAAAAGGAAGGAAACACTTAGTGCCTAACTTGAGTAAACTGTACTCTATAATTAATTTTGTATGTCTTGTGCTCCAATATTATCAAACATAGCAATTTATTTTGGCAAAAAGTCACAGAAATATAATGAGAGTGCAATATGTGTATATATGAGACAAAAAAGACGTTTATTCCGGATTTAATGCTGAGAACAAGCTTGTTAGCCGGGCAATAATGCAAGTTTATGCATTTTTATTTCAATATAATTCAAATAAATGTGATCGTTCATTTTTGGTGTCAATCATGAAGTTTGGTCATTTATTGACCATATTAATTATCAGTATTACATTTCGATTAATACCAAAGTTAATATTGGGTCTGACACCAGGCATCAATTAAGGAATGAATTGCGGGACTGATGTCATTATCGGGGTATGAACGCAATTGGGATGGTCAAAGTGTGTGGAGTCCGAAGCACCCACCCCATCTCCCAAGTGCAATTCTGTTTTCACTGCGAGTATGTAGGCTGTTTTTTTTCGAGCATATTGATAACAATATTTTAAAACCTATGTCTCATTGATATATACGTATTTGATCAGAATTGTTACAGTACAATTTAATTTTGTATTTAAATTTTATCTTTTCAGTAAAGCATTTAATAACTGTCGTTTTGGCTTTATTAACTTTTATTTCACACCTACTTAATTATATTTTAAGGATTATTACGATTCAATAAATAATTAATTGTGTGTCAACAGTATTTATTGAAAAAAATAATATTAAGTGTATGCTTTCAAGTGGTCTATAGACGTGTATGAATGCATAAAAGCATCATTTATATGCACAATTGAAGGTATCAAATTGTTGTTTTTCACTGTTTCGATTTGGTTTGGTGAACCATAATAAAACAAATTCTGTGTTCTAACATGAGTGAGCTACATTTGAATGGAAATCTAATATCTTTTCTCTTACGCTTACATTCAAAGTCAGTTTCATCGGCATACATCGGACAATGAGGAGAAAAAAATAACCTGTGATATCATTTCTTACATCGTTTTTGAAATATTGAATATTTAAATACAATTTTGTATGAAACAGCGAGAACTCAATATTATTCCACTGATACATATTATGTATCTTATAACATTTTATTTCTCATACTAGTAAAACCCCGGACATATGAAATACTTGCGCAAACTAATTCTATTCAATTGATGCTTATGTAAGAATCATTTGAAAGCATAATTACATTATATGGCATACATTCAATTGCTTTAAAACAAAAGAACTACTGATTTCAACATGTATGGCCATTGTGTGTCACACGTGCCAGAGTGTTTTAGCGATATCAAACGACATAATAATTGAGGGCTAAACGCAAAGGTTAGTGCAATACAGATTATTAACATCCTAGTCCGATACACTTCTACAATACTTTATTATTATTATTAAGCAGACATCTCATCCGACGCAGCCACACGTCCGATCATAGTAAGTTTCAGATACGGACATGAAGTCGATACTGTGATGAAAAAAAGCGAGATTTCTTGCGGGATCCACTTTTGCAGTCGACAGGGACTACCCGGAAGAAGTCAGGCAAGCTAGAAAAAAGATATGGCCTATGTTTAAGATATACAGCGCCGAGCATAGATCTGCATGCGTACAGCTGCGCTACCCGGCTTCCCTTGAAGTAAATGGAGAAATCATCCGTGATGAATTCCCTGATTGGAATAGGCTATTGAATCGGCCTTCATACAATGGGAAGTCCGGGTATATTAACCCTCGAAGTCAAATGATTGAGCATTCAACGCAATCTCCCCAAACTCAGCCAAATATCTTTGCGACACGTCCTCCACCCCCGCTATTTAGAGAACAGAATCAGGCCGGTAGTGAAAGAGCCAAATTCATTAACGATACTACAAGACTAAGTGCTTCTCAACCGCTGAAAAGTAACGTTGACAGTTCTCAGTCGCAAATAAACACTCAAGTTTTAAGCAGCAGTGTTAGTAAACAAAAGCAGCGTGGTCGACCTCGGTCAAGAGTACAGTCAGTGGCCAATCCGCAGCGAGCTCGTTCAGCTAGTGGACGCCTACCAAGGAATACGTCACAGGTACCGAAGACCACAGCCAATCAGAATCAAGGTCAACCAGTAGTGAATGGAAAATCCCCAGCCTAGGATACGCGAAGCGACAATAATGTAAACACTGTACCTACAGTTAGGTTCGTCCTACTTAATGTGCAAGGATTGATTACAAAATCGCACAATAAACTAAACTGTCAAGAAATTGAAAACTTATTCTGTAACAATGACGTTATATGTTTTACAGAATCCTGGGGTGCGGAGCATATCGATTACAGTAAAATCGGGTTTAATCATTTCATATTAAACAGAACAGAAAAAACTATTAGGGACCACACGTAATTTGGGAGGTATTATTGTATATGTTAGAGAGGAAATGGCCCGTGACAACATGCTTTTATTAAATTATTCAGATTCTCTCTTTTGGATTAAGCTTAACGGTGATCATTTCAAATAGGACACCGACCTTTTTCTTTGTCTTTTTTACATTGTGCCTAGTAACTCTAGTAGGCAGGCTCTTACCGAGTCGAATGTATATGAAACGATTTTAGAAGACATTATACACATACAATATATAAATAACGGTACGCAGTGCTCATTTATGTTACTGGGTGACTTAAATTCGAGAATAGGAGCACTGCCTGACTATGTTGCTAATGATACTGACTCACTGTTTTTTCTCGATTTATTACCTGAGGATTATAAAACGGATAATAAATAACCACGAATATCGTCGGATAAAGGGACAAATTCAAATGGTTCGCTGCTGTTCGATTTTTAAAACAGACAGGCCTTAGAGTTGATAATGGCAAAGTGTGTAATGATACCGGTGCATGTACTTATTTTAGTCATAATGGTTTGAGCTTAGTAGACTATTGTATTGTTAGTCAAAATATTTTAAAAGTTTGCTTTCATTTATTACGCACGAGCCTAATTTAATTTCTAATCACTGTGTGTTAGAATGTTCAATATTTGGGAAAACAGGTACCAATAAAACTGATAATGGCAGTACCGGCGAATATAACTACTCAAAACATACTTCCGATAGTTTTTACTATAAATGGAACGATCAGAAAAAGGGCCATTACACCGCAGGTTTATATGATAACAATTTACAGAATAGACGACTTGCTGAACTTACTAGTAGAATTGAAATTGCCACTACAAGTGTAGATATTGATCTGTGTTTGCATGATTTTTCCGTGTGTATTGAGTCGGCCAGTAGGCCATGGTTTGGTAAACAAAGCCATCATAACAGCCGCAATTCACAAAATATATCACAAAAGAGTCCACCGATAACTGGGAGTTATCAACTTTTTGAAAATATTTGCTAGGAAAACAGAAAAACGTTTTATAATAAATTAAACAATTTCAGAAAAGAAAAATCCGACATTAATAGACAGGCAATGATTGAGGCTCGCAGCATATATAAGAAAAGTGTCAGATCATTTCACTATGAAAACAAAACAAAATATAAACTGCACAATTATGAAATACCCGATTTAAAAATGCTAAACTATACTGGAAGTTGTTGAAAGATGGTACAAATGCTAAACAGCCTCGAAATATTTCATTAGATTCTTTTACTAATTATTTTAAAACAATAAATAACCCAGTAGATATATTTTTTAACCAGATGAGGATGTTTTGAACTTTAATGAAACTATCCTAAATAATGAAATGAAGGACAGGACCAAATTAAATCATAAATGAATTTATTTTTCATGGTAAAGATGTATTAGGTCAGGTACTGCTGACACTTTTTAATAAAATTATCAACATGGGATATTTTCCAGACAAATGGAGTGGAGGATATATTATTCCAATTCACAAGAAAGGTTCTATAGAGGATGTTAATTTTTTTAGAGGTATAACTTTACTAAGTGTTGTTAGTAAATTTTTATACAAAATGTATTAATGAACGCCTTAATAATTGGGCTGAAAGTAATTATATTTACATTGAAGCTCAAGCTGGGTTTCGTGCCAAAATGGGTACAATTGACAACAGTTTTGTATTAAATAGTTTGATAAGCCATGTGTTCAATAATAAGCAGCAGTTATTTTGTTTATTTGTCGACTTTTCTAAAGCGTTCGATTATTTACTTGGGAAAGCATATATGGTACAAGTTGTATAAATTAGGACTTAGAGGGAAGTTATTTGAGGTCATAAAAAGCATGTATTCACAGGTTAAATCTAGAGTAAAACTATTAAATGAGACTGGAGAAGTCTTTGAAAGTTTATTAGGCGTGAGGCAAGGTGAACGTCTCAGTCCTTTCTTGTTTTCATTATACCTTAATGATCTGGAAGATGAATTGTTTCTAAAGGGAGCCAAAGGCATTGATGTTTCTTTGATAAAATTGTTTTTGTTACTGCATGCAGATGATATTGTTATTTTTGCTCAAACTAGCGAAGATATGCAACATAATTTAAACATTTTATATGAATATTGCTCGAAGTGGAAGTTAACTGTCAATAAAGATAAATCAAAAATAGTTATTTTTAGAAAAGTGGGGAGATTATCCGACAATATGCATTTTTACTTTGGTGACTCTGAAATTGAGATTATCTCAAGATATTGCTATCTTCGAGTTGTTTTGACGTCTGGTGGATCCTGGGTAGAATGTCAAAAAACTCTTTCTGGTCAAGCTCAAAAAGCAATTTACAAGTAAAAGATATTTTTTTTTAATTTACTGATTTATCAGTTAAACATGTCCTTGATTTATTTGACAAGTTAGTTAAACCTATTCTGTTTTACAGCTGTGAAGTTTTGGGTTACTCACAAGCCAGCATCATTAAAAGAATTCCTACAATGTTTTGTAAAAGTATCTTGGGTGTTAAAGTGTCTACTCAGAACGATTTTGTATATAGGGAGTTAGGTAGACTTGATATGTACATGCAAAGATTGACCTATATAGTTAAGTACTGGCTTAAGATCTTAAATTGTGAAGACAGAAAGCATATTAAAGTTATGTATAATGTATTACTTCATGATTTTGAAAATAATCCCAAGATTACTAATTGGGTATCAATGTTAAGGAATATGCTATGCAATATTGGTTTTCATGAGGAATGGCTTGCACAAGGGGCTGGCAATGTAAATGCTTTTATCAATATCTTTAAACGACTTGTCAAGGACACTTTTATTCAAAAATGGTATGGTAGAATAGAAAATTCCACAAGAGCATCTTTCTACAAGGTTTTTACAAGTTTTGAATTAAGTGATTATCTGAATCATGTTACTGTATGCAGATGGTATTGTTATTTTTGCTCAAACTAGCGAAGATATGCAACAGAATTTAAACATTTTATATGAATATTGCTCGAAGTGGAAGTTAACTGTCAATAAAGATAAAACAGAAATAGTTAAATTTAGAAAAAGTGGGGAGATTATCCGACAATATACATTTTTACTTTGGTGACTCTGAAATTGAGATTATCTCAAGATATTGCTATCTTTGAGTTGTTTTGACGTCTGGTGGATCCTGGGTAGAATGTCAAAAAACTCTTTTTGGTCAAGCTCAAAAAGCAATTAACAAGTTAAAGATATTTTTTTTATTTACTGATTTATCAGTTAAACATGTCCTTGATTTATTTGACAAGTTAGTTAAACCTATTCTGTTTTATAGCTGTGAAGTTTGGGGTTACTCACAAGCCAGCATCATAAAAAGAATTCCTACAATGTTTTGTAAAAGTATATTGGGTGTTAAAGTGTCTACTCAGAACGATTTTGTATATAGGGAGTTAGGTAGACTTGATATGTACACGCAAAGATTGACCTATATAGTTAAGTACTGGCTTAAGATCTTAAATTGTGAAGACAGAAAGTATATTAAAGTTATGTATAATGTATTTCTTCATGATTTTGAAAATAATCCCAAGATTACTAATTGGGTATCAATGTTAAGGAATATTCTATGCAATATTGGTTTTCATGAGGAATGGCTTGCACAAGGGGCTGGCAATGTAAATGCTTTTATCAATATCTTCAAACGACTTGTCAAGGACACTTTTATTCAAAATTGGTATGGTAGAATAGAAAATTCCACAAGAGCATCATTCTACAAGGTTTTTACAAGTTTTGAATTAAGTGATTATCTGAATCATGTTAATATTAAAAAAAATATCGCATAGCTCTGACAAGATTGTTAGTGTCAGAACATAGATTAAATATTGAAACTGGTAGATGGACTAATATACCAAGAAACGAAAGAGTATGTAATTCATGTAACAAATTAGAGGACGAGTACCACTTCCTATTTGAATGCAAGTTATTTGATGAAATTCGAAAACAATACCACAAGAAATGTTATACAACTAGACCAAGTATGTTTAAGTGCATTGGTATGTTAAAGTTAAATAATATTAATTTAATTAGAAATATTGCTGTTTATGTATATAAAGCTTTTGAAATAAGACGGTTGACTACAATATTATCATTAGTTTTATCAACAAGCATTACTTTTACTAGACAGAAGACTCTGGTTATAGATTGGCCACACTGAAATAAAAACAATACTCCACATGGTATCTAGGCCATGTATCATGCAATCAAAAGTTCATTGATTATATTTTACATGTATGATATAAGTCAACAAATACACTTTCATTCATAGATAGTTATATAACTGTTACTTGCAATCTAAATCTGGTTGGTATCGTTTAACAGTTTATGATTATAGGATTGACATATTATTCACTTATCTGAGTATTCATCAGTGTGCACTGTCATATCATGAGTCGTCTCCCTTTAAATTTGACGTATGTTTAAGATTTCACTGAAATATCCAATAGTTGTCAATGCACATATATATACGGTAACTGAATTTATTTTATATATCCGATATGTATTAATATGTATTTTGCTCTCTGTTAACATTGTCTTCCTTTGTTGTTTTTGTTAATCCACGTGTTTTGTTTAAATACCAGGAAGTAAACAATATCATATGACCAAAATAAAAAGTAATCAAACGAAGCATTAGGTCAACATCAACTATTATTTGTTTTTGTGGTATTTTCAGTAGTAACTTAGTTATTACATATTTGTTAGGCAATTAAACCATAATGTGCCACTAGTCAAATAACCATTTTGTAAATGCAATGTACATGTATTTGTCTGTTCGTCGTTGTGTTATTTGCATAGTATTCTGTTGAAATGTTTGATCAGGGGTCATATTGACCTATTTCAAACACATCGTCTGTATATACTTTTTCGATGAATAAACGTTCTTCTTCTTCTTCTTCTTCTTCTTCTTCTTCTTCTTTCTCTTCTTCTTCTTCTTCTTCTTCTTCTTCTTCTTCTTCTTCTTCTTCTTCTTCTTCTTCTTCTTCTTCTTCTTCTTCTCATCAGATAGGAAAACAACTTAATTGGTTAGCAATACTGTTAGCAAAGAATCAGGTTGATTTAAAGGGGCATATAAGCATGGTATACTATAGTAAGAAATCTCTGGAAATATATGTTTGGCAAATGTACTTACACAAGACATAAAGTATTAAGTTAATACTCTCCTACCAGTATGAAACTTACATTTATAAATGAGGTATTTTCTCGTAATTAGGACTTGGTGTATCCTAATAAGGACTAAGTGCCTTCTAATTACAAGATACAATTTCATTAATAAGACTAAGCATATGTTAATTAGCACTTAGTATATCCTTATAAGGTTTACTATCATCTAGATATCACGTTGTATCTCCTAAATTACAAGAAGTGACATTAGTTCGCTTCCATATTATATATATACTCGTACTTCACTGTGCTTCGTATTTGTATTTGGGGCTGTTTGGGTTGTGATATACTGTCAAAATTAAAGATCCAACAAACTGTCATAAAATAATTTTAAGAAATCTAGTTGATTAGTTCAAATTATTTCGTTTGCAATTAAGAACTATTCATATAACAATGGTCAATGTAACAACACAAATGTAGTTTCTGTAGCTGTATTTGCTTGTAAATTTTAACACCACCAGTGACAAAATCAAATCATTATTGCCGGAACCTTCATCGAAGCTTATTAAAGCCTCAATCTTTCAATTTAATAATGAGTAGAAATGTATTTTCGGATAAACTTGGACATTTATTAAAATTTACCTCTCTGACTTGGATTCTTCGAAACTTCACAATCCATGTTTCCAAACCAGATATAGAATGTAAGTATTGTATAACTTTTCCTTTATTTTAGACTTGTTCTCGAATGAAAATATTTGAATATTATATTCATGAGGTTGGTTGACTTCATTTCATAGATATTGTTTTAATTTACATAACATATGTGAAACTTCATTATTTCTCAAGATTTGTAATAGTGAATTAGATATAGAATAGAATATAAGAAGTACCTCCATGATTTCTTTCTTGTTTGAATGAACACGGTGTAAAATGCCACGTAGATGTGGACTTTACCACTGTGCAATACACGACATAGGCGGTATTTATGTGTAGCATGTAACATGTACGGACATTATAACACTGTCTGACATATTCTGGTTACTCTAACACTGTGTGACTTGTAACATTGACGACCATTTAAACATTATACCGCATGTAAGAGAGACGGGCGTTCTTACGTGTTGTTATTGGTAACATGCACGGGGATTTAATCACTGTTTATCATACAACATACTCGGGGATTCAAAAAGTTGAAAGGCATTTAAGCAATATTCCATAAAAATATGTAATATCCTCGACATTATTTCAGAAACTACATATTCAGTTACATAAGTAACAACATACCGATATCATACGTGAAACAATGCCACATACGGAACTCAATTTTCTGAAAACAGTTTCACGAGAGTATTCTTCCACTCATGAAAAAAACAACAAATTGATGTAGTTATCTTGCCGTATTAAAAATGGCAAGAAATGAAACTCGCAGGTTATATTATTGGTTTCAAATAATCAATAAAACCAGAAAATAAATTGCGTATAACTACAGTTTAATTTAAAAAAAAATGTTATCTTTACCAGCATAAATTGTTATTGTGCAAAATACCTCGAGGTAATGTAAATTACACACGCGTTATCTGCACAATCATAAGACATTTTAGTGGTTTATTGATCTAATCGTAATATGACATTCCTCTCTCATCAAGCAATATGACACGATTTTATTTGTTTTAGCACTCTGTGTAACATATTGTTTGTATAAAAGGTTTTCAATGTATACTAACATGTTATAAGTAACGTTAAATACACCAATGTGTGCGGTTCGAATAATAAGTAAACACAAATTTGTACGGTTTGAATCATTAGAAATACTTCACAGAACTTAAAAGAAATGATTTACCAACGTTTTACCTCGTAAACGTTCATTATTCATAAAAGATATAGTAGGGAGACAAACTAGGGAAAACAATTAAGGATATCGCCCGTAACTCACTTATACACCCGCTCCCAGAGCGTAAACAAAACTCATTTTGTGGCGTTTTGCTTAAGCTTTTGGAAAATCATACCCATTAAAATTGCATTAGGGCTAGGGCAGGGTCAATTGAAACCTTTAATCTAGTATAAAGGATATATTTCTTACGTCGTCAATAACGAAATGCAAAACATGTAAATAGTAAGTTATAAAGAACATATTTTAATTTGTTTCCAATATATCTACGATGTTTAAAGATAAATATGTATTTTATTATCAAACGGAAAGCGTATTTCTATTTTCGGATTATAAATCGCTTCATTACTACGAACGATTTTTAGCTTTTAAAAGCATACTATTGATATTTTCAAGATGTTTTTTGAAGAATTTAAACATTTGACAAGACCGGTTTTGGGGATATTCAAACATTGCATTTTCCTTGTATATTTCAGTTATTTTATGCCTTTCTACATTTGACTGCTTATGAATGGACTTATATGAACGCTCTAGTTAAATATGTTTTCAATTTTAATAACTTGAACAAACCGTTTTACGTTCAATTTCCTTATCATAGAATCAAGCTTTTACATTAAAAAATAGCAGGTACTGTGTATGTAAAGTACAAGGTTTATTATCAATTTGTTTATTGATTGACGTGATTCGACTTGTTTTCTATTTTTCATTGTATAATTTTTGTTGTTATTTTATTATAAATATTATTACCATTATAATCATTATTATATCAAAAAGGAATACATCATATATGAAAACGCGCTAATAAATGGGTCGTATTGTGGCGATTTGTTTTCTCATCGGATGATTTGCGATACCTACTCTACTGTTTAAGGGGTTCGGCAGTACCTGATATGGGATTGTTGTTTATCACAGAACTAAGTAAACTGCGACCATATACACATTTAGGTAAGTCATATTCTCACTTAGTTTTTTAACCTACTATATAGCCAACCAAAGTACTAATTACGTAATTACTAAATGCTACAAATTTTACGAATCATTTAAGCAAGTCATATGTCCTGTGTTTTGGTAATATTACTTACTTTGTAACCAAACGAAGGATGGTCTTGCTATAATCAGAGGCCAGATATCAAGATAATTTACTATAAGCAATAATCTGTACTGGAAACGTTATAAACTTAATGCACAGTGACCGGATGTGGCCCAGGGTGCACTCTCTATATTTTAGATTAAGACTTATATTTTGAAAACAATCGGCACACACCTTGAAGTGTGTGTACTTTAAATTAAAACTTATTCATGCAATCAGGAAGACAAAACACATGTTTATCCCAAAGAGGAAATACTTTTTTGCGGAAATAAATCTTTGCTTAATTCTGGCCTGACGCAAAATGGATACCTAGAAAAATTCGCGGTGGCTTCATTCAAAGCCAGTGATTGTTCATAAGAGAATAGTAACATAACTTTCTGTTGTTTAAATCAATTCGCTTTATACTTAGTTCTAAAGAAACAGAACGTTTTCACGAGTCACGAGTTGACAAATACCGTACATACATTTGTAAGTTTCAATGACTATGCATGTTACTCTGCTCAGATGTAATGTTGGCAAGTGAACTCTTTGAAGAAGGTTTTTTTATAAGTTGAGGTGCAATCATTGAACATATTTTAATATGTGTATTGATTTGTTTCTATTTTACAATGTTAATATTGTTTAAAAATACTAAACAGTAAAACAGTATGTGAAATTTGATATGAGAAAAGCTTAAATCATAATAAGCCTTGAATTGATTGCCAAAATCTTTGAAGGATATTCAGTTGCTTGGCCTTTTTTACGTACTATAAAATAATATTTAAATTTAATAATCATCTACCGGAAACTTTAAATTTTAAATAAACAAAAATAGTGTGATTAAGTATATTGAATTTATTCAGTTCTTTAACAGAGTTGGAGCAAACTTAAACTGCTTATCAGGGTTAGCCAGCAATTGTTTGGTAGTAGACCGGTTCATTGAAATGTAAATTCCTCTTAAATAGTAGTCTTTACAACATCAGGGTTAATATCACACACTGAGTTTTGTAATCTTTATTTTCTCCGCACAAAACTGCATTTATTTATTGATAAAGTAGAAGATGCCATTTAGAAAGATGTTGGAGACTAAAGGGACCAAATATTGATTTTTGTGGCGCATGTTCAGGATGGAGTTCCATTAAGATAGCTGCAATAAGACGATGAGGCAGACAGTCTAATGCTTATATGAGGTCCATCAAAACTGTGCCTACATATTTGTTCTCATCAAGATTTTGTTTTTCCAGTCTTCCACCAGCCTTAGCAGGGTAGTTTTAATTTCATATATTGTTCTGAAAGCAATCAGGAAATGACGATTTCTTTAGCAAAATGTCTCTTAAGTTGCTTGCTCATGTCTCGTTAATATATAATGAAATCTATGGTAAAATACTTACAGTGATATTGTTCTTTGTATAAAGGACTGTGTGTAGCTTAATCAATTTACCGTATTCTTATTCCTTTTATGGGTGTTTCTGGCCTTACAAGCCTTTACGGTATCACGATATCACGTAAGGTGGTGGATTCCTTTTTTGTCTTTTCTGGTTTATTAGAGAATGCTCGTCAATGACTTATTGTAATCGCGAGCATGTAATCAGTCTTCTTCGGGATCTGTAATTGGAAGAGTTATTCATATATGAAAAGTTGTTGCAATTGTCAGTTGCAGATGCTGATGGTCCATCTGGTCGTTTAGTTGATATTTTCTAGGGGCTTGGGATAAGAAAAACATGGTTCTGAAAAATAATTGCAATGAATAAAATCAGGGCATGTGGCACAGATAGGACGTTAAATGAAGTATGGGATGGATTAATAGTGGAAGGTGATTTTCCCTGTAAATATTTTTTGTTAGCAATGAAATTGTTTATATAATTTTAAACAGAAGATCCAGGATTTATCGGCCAATCGTCGTTCAGATTCAGTGATAAAGAAAATGTATTCCAATCTGGTTAATCATTGTTCGGTTTATCATATACTCCGTCCGAGGTTACATTCTACCACACTGGTCAAATTTAGATATGCTGCCACAAGTCCGCCTGTTCTGGTACAGTGTGATTTACAATAACTGTCATTTCTGGAATGTTTTTCGTATACAAATGTGTTAAATTAAAGCCCGGTGAAGATTTAAAAAAAATGCTGTTTACAAACTGCGCCATACCAGGATTAGCATACAATTTGTCGGGATAAAAAATCCATATAATTCTTTCGCAATTCATTACCATGCAGTACTGTTTTCTTTAGGTAAATTTATTTTATGATGAAAAATTATGTCAATGTCTTATAACAGTTATTGTTAACAGTTAATGAATATCAAAATCTAAAACTTAAATAAAAATTGACCTAAGTTCATATTAAATTCGGAATGTGTCGACTCGATGATCAAAATGACCCAATGTGCATGTTAATTGAAAAAGAATGCTAACATGATATCTGACATGTTATCCGGTTGTGTGTAAAATACGGGGATGTTTATCCATTTTGCAAGAACAATCCTAATTTCGTGGTCTTCCCAGATGTTATTAAGCTATAGCCTTTTTAAATGACCATCTGTCTCCATCATCTGTAACATGTATTATATTCAATTCGTCAACATACTGTACTACTGCAATGCAAAGTTAATCTTTTTCGGTATCAAAGTATCATGTAACACAAGGTACATACTGCACTACTGCAATTCAAAGTTAATCTTTTTCGGTATCAAAGTATCATGTAACACAAGGTACATATGCGAAGGGATAAATGTTTGCCTACCTTACACCCAAGCTGTTTATCACACTAAGAGAAGATAAATCATTACACTCCTGGTTTTTTCTGCAGCTTCATATCAGGGAGGTCACATTGCCAAAGCGTTAAAAATGAGCTCACGATTTACTCAAAGCTTTATAACACAAATGACATAATACGAACGGGTTAAACAAAGTGTTTTATGTTTAATAGAAGCTTTATAATACAGAAAGCACATAAAGAAAGATTAAACAAATTACACATGTTTACTTGAGGCTTATATTATCATAATGGTCACACGAGTAGTCAAACAATGTACTCACGTTTACTCGAAGCTTTATTTCACAGTGGTTACACAACGAGGAGGTAAACCAATGTACTCCCGTTTACTCCAAGCTTTAAAACACAGAGATCACACTTCCAGTAGGGAAACAACATGATCCTGTTTACTCATTGATTTTAACACAGTTTAGCTTCGTTTAGTCGTCCTGTAATGAAACAATTGAAAGCATTATGTAAAAGTAAAAGCATATCGAACTATAGCCCTCACACTTGCCAAAGTGGCAGCAGATTTGAGGAGCTAACAAGATCAATACAGAAGCATTGCATTTGATCAGGGGAAGCAACATATTCGAAAAATAAACAGGAAAAATATTCATATATATGGTCCTTAATATCTTGATTGTATTACAAAAACAAAATCCTCATCAAACTGGTCTCGACCTGGAAACTGCAATAACAACTGCTAACAAACTTAATATCATTGCAAACAATTCAATGAGTGTTCACAGTTTAAAAAACACATAACTAAACACAGTACCGATCCTATTGTTTTGGTATTATAAACCGTGTCATCATGACTAGAGCTGTGACTCGTATCTACCTTACGCATGTATAAAAGGCCATTCAATCAATATAAAAATTTAAATTCGAATATCTTCCGTCTTGGTGCCATCTGGATCTACAATCGACCCTTCAGCTTTCGTCGAATTTGTTTGAGGACAACGCGTATTTATAATGGTACGTGCAAATACATGGAAATATTTTGTCATTGTTGGAAATATGCATAGCCTTGAATATATATATATATGCTTTCGACAACAGCAAAAGTAGACATTTATAGATATTGAGTGTGTGATTAATAACTTCTGTAATCAAATTTATTCATACACGTGATCGTGTTTTCGTTATTAAAAAATCAAACCTTTTAATACACAGTTTTATTTGTTCTTATTAATTGCAAAAAAACATAATGCTATGATAAATGTATCTTCAGCCATACGGTTATTTCTAGGCAACCCATAAGATGCACAGAAAACTACCTATGTTTCTTTACGGGCTGTGCGCAAAATACTAGAAGAAATTAGGTGTAGATAAAACTAAAACGTAACCAAATACGTCTAGGATTGTGAAATTATCAATATGCTTGCGTAATTTAAAAATACAAATGATATTATTATCGTTTATCAGTCAACAAGCCTTCGGATGAATTATTCAGAGGGTTGACAAATTGTACATAAATAATTTAGTTATACATTAATAGAGATTCATTGAAGCTTTCTTTCTGAAAAAAGAACACATATTTCGAGTGTGTTTTATGGCATTATTGTATCAACTGCAAAACAGTGTAATTAATATGTTATGCTGTTTTTCCTCGTTATAATGCATCTTGTTGTTTCAATGTAAAGGCACAATTATAAAGCCGAAACAACATTATATTGAAAACACACACACAAATATGTTCATTAGTAAAATTGCCAAGCGCGGGCAGTGAAAAGTAACTAAGAACTGGTTAAGTCAAATGTTAACTACACACGCACACAGATATGTTCATTGGTAAAATCGCCTAGGCACAGGCAGTGAAAGTTAACTAAAAACTGGTTAAGTCGAATGTAAACCACACAAAAGTGACAGGCTTTCCTTGAAAATACAGACAAAATAATTACTCATAGATGCGAAATATCTACATATCACGCACCTTATCAATAAATGCAATGCCTCCTATCTCATCAACAATAGGTTGATTATCACGTGACTATCCACATATTAAAGGCGGTGTGCATTACGCTGTTTATTTGATAATTTTCGTTTGTATAACATAAGTGTGTGATTAAAATACATGATTTATTATTATTATTCGATATTCCTGAAGCATATCAAAAAGCGTATTGCAAATTGAGTTTATAAAAGTATGGCAAAACCTATTTGATTGCTCAAAGGTTTCTTATTATTGATAAATAACACGCATGTATAAACTTAAAAGGGAGAACAAATATATGTTGTATCATACACTTGATGTCACGCACGGAAAAAGAACCTTTAAGTATAATTAAATTGTAACATTTTAATTTTATTTATAATAGCATTATGTTTATAGTATAAACATGTACTGCACGATAAACTTCAAACAAAGTGTTCTTTTTTCCACCATCAGGTATCTGAAAAAGGTATGTTAAGGTTAAGTCAGTTTGACCCTTAAAAGGCAATATGATAGAAAACTTGACAAATGTACAAAACGCACTTCAAAAATGTTTGTGTAAAAATATATATTAAGACAAGTCATGGGCTAAGAAAACGGAGACCATCTTGATTGTTGTCTCTTTCCAATAGTAATTAAAAATGTTCATACTTCAAAGAATATTATTCTGAAAAAAACGCCTTTCTTGTTCCGTCGCCCGTTTAATAAAGTTCATCGGATGTCGCCAGTTTCTACAACCAAACCATGAAAAGTACTTGAAAAGAAAACAAAATGTGTGACTTAAATGTGTATCAAGGTAGAGGTCATTTACGCAGTATGTGATAATCGCTGCCCGATGAACACTACGTTTGATCTCGACAATGAATAAGCTTGCGAAACAAAGTCCTATTGTTTAATTAATACCTACCCTCAAACGTACAGTTTTCTTTCAGGGATTACCTCAAGGGCTTCACCAAAGAAAGTCAGATCAATGAGCACCAATATCGGTCGTAGCTCTAGAGGCGTGATTCCCCACAAGCCAAATTACGAACAGTCAGGATGACCTTCACCATTGTACTAAGTACGTATGTTGTTAGATTGTAATGACTTTGTTATCCATATCACTATTTAGACAATGCTAGTCTTAGTATGCGTAAATAACGATGTACTGTAAATATTTTAAAGAACGTTTTATCGTTTGAATAATAACCTCAAAATAACAAACTGCATTCAATTTGTTTAAGCTTGAGCAATTGCCTTATTTATATATCATACACTAAATTTTGCATTAGAATATTGCTTAATGCAAATATAAATACAAAAAAGAATTCCTTTCCTTTTACATAATATACAATATTCAAATATTGTTCTCAGACAAAACTTAAGTAGCTTTGTGATATTGGGCCTGTCAAGATATATTTTATATTATTGTCTGATCTTTTAGTGTTCATCATCAGCTGGAGTTCGTACTTAATTTACTGCAACTTTTACATTATGTACCCAACACGAATGCACGCACTGGCTACATTTATCCAGAATCTAGCTGCATTAAATTCCGCTGCCAACCCACTGATTTACGGCATCTTTAGTACAAGAATCTGCAGATATTTAAGGTACAGTATTTTAGACTTCGTTTTATACGGCAGAACACAGAATAGCAGCTTGTTAATTGTTTAGATTAAAAGGAAAGTCAAAATAGTTATTTATTTGACATTTTTAGTTGAATATTTTTTTTTAAACCGAAGCATTCATCTTAACTACAGGGGCCGTATTCAATAATTTTTAATTAGCTGAATAGACTGATAGACTGAATAGTCACTGAGGCATGTCTACGGATAAGGATAATATGAATGTTAAATACTGGCATGGATGCGATTCTATGATTAAGCGGTAAGGGAGGTTTAACTGAGGGGCAACCGCTTTTTAAAAGCGCCTTCTCCTAAAGACCGTAATATACAGGGTTAAGTTATAGATAGGATGATAGAAAACTTTGGGTATTTTTAGTTCGAGATCATGCCTTTTCTTGTGTCTTCAATGTTATGTAGCCCTTAAAATCCGCTAGTTCACTAGCCTAAATATAGCCTCTTATTGAATAACCACTGTTTATACAATTCGATGCAGAGGACTTTTAAGAAGAATTCATGAATTTCAATTATTACACGAGATGGAAATCAACTCAGAGGATGTTATGTTAGTTGAAGCAAGACGTCTACTATTCTATCCTTAATTATATAAGAATATGATAACTAAGTTAAAACAAGTGAGGAAACAGATGATTTTCATACAGCTTCTCTATTCTTACTAGTACTTATTAAATATAAGGTGGAGAATTACCAGTTATTAACCGGTATTTAAATAATTGTAATGTTTGTTTTGTTATCAAGGAAGAAGAACTAAAATGTGGTACCAATATTTTCCCGTGCTATCATTCACATTTGTTTCGCTTTTGGAATAACTGGACTTAGTATAACTGTGTAGTAGAAAAAACTATGTCTAAAGAATAAAATTCAAATAGCGCATTCCTTTAAAATCCATTTATATTAAAAAGTTTCAGATATTATTGGTTAAAGATATCCCGTTATTCCAAAGCATCAGGTTGATTTAAACAAATCAAGTCAGTTTTCTTTATCTGATATAAGTTCGTATTCACTTGTCACTATCTGTTTGTGTTTTGTTTTTTCCGTTCTTATGCTTAAAATATTTTGCATTATTCTACTGGTAAAACTTTTGTACTCCAGCGATTTTAAATAGCGAGCAATTAAAAGTTATTCATTAAATAACTGCATTCTTATTTACGAAAACGATAAAACCAAATCATTTGGGAAGGATCAGTGTTCTTAAAATATTGCAAAAAAATGTTTTTCCATGAATGTACAGAAAGCCCAAACGAAGACAAACAAGTTTTACTATGGAGACAGTGACACGACGTCGATCATCACGTATAATTCTAAAAAATCAAACTGGTAAAAAGCACGGCATGGACGTGATATTGATAAACTAACTGCAAATTTGGTTATAATTATGAACACTAAACTAGAACGGCATGAACATTTTTTTATGATTATTGGTTAGTCTAAATAAAATGGCATTATATTGAAAGTTGGTTATTGTATGTTTAAGCAAATATAAAAATGGCATAGACTTGGTACTTGGATATTTGGCTTGAATAAGCAAATACAATAATGGAATGTCCTTGTTATTTTATAAAATGTCGGAGACATTCGCGCTTTATCGACAGCTCAAACTGTAATCGGGGTATGCCTCGGAGGTCTCCTTCCCCAAGATGTTTGGACTCAAATGACTTCTCAACTACTTTAAATAGAGGAGGGTCAAACGTTGTTGAAATGTGTGATTATATTTACATCACTGTTCAGAGTGAAAGAAAGTTCACTTAATCATATCAAACTAAACATAGGGTATCACTTTCTGTAAATACATATATTTATTGTTATAAATAAATGAAAAAAAATATTTCTGTTGCTTTTAAATATATTATTGCTTATGAACTTTTATGTAAGTGTAAGAATTAATCGACTGAATGTTTGGGACACCACATTTTATACACTGAATGTGTAGGAAAATAATTATATTGTGATTGCTAAGTATGGCATTTCAGGCTGAAACATATATTTCCATGAAAAAAAACAGACCTCAAAGTATTTAAGCCTTTGTGTTGTAAATAAAAGTACAAGGCAATGCAAGAAATAATAACGATATGTTTTGTACATTTGAATTGGACTTACACAACTACTTGTCCATTTTATAACGGACTTGTCAATATAATATATGTGACAGCATGCCATGATAAAATTCGTCACGTCCACATTAAAAAGTCGAAAATACTATATGTTCACATCATCGGTATATTAGATAAAAACTTGCAATTTTATCGTTGGTTTAACATCAGACGTTTGAATCGTACGCAAAGGATTTTTGGGAGATATTTGTACGCTCGTGCGTACGATTTAAAAGTTTATTGTGCGGTCACGTATTAAAAAGGAGAGTCTACGATTTGACTTATCAATTAGGTATAGACTAATATTACATTACAGTCCATTCAAAACTATAAGGTTATGTATTCGGTCGTACCCGTCCAAACTGAACACCAAATTTGGAGTTCGCATTTATTTTGAAGAGTTATAAGCGGTACAATGCAAAGTCGAAACGAAAATGAACTAGAGTCTCACAGAAATAAAAACAACGTTAACTAACTACACACGTACCGAATTAGCTTAACCAATACATATTGGAATAACCATCATCAAAAGCTTGTTTGGGCTACTGAACTCTATTGTCCAGAGTAGATTAATATAATGATTGTAATATCCAGCCCCTCAAAAACAATTATATGACTGATTGGACATTTTCCATTGGGAACAAATTCGGCATAACTAAACTTGACATCAGCAACCTAACCAATAATAATTGCAATGTGTTTAGCCTTATTCATAGCAACTATAATGTAAAGGCAGTCTTTGATTACAGCGTTTGTGTCTTCTGTGCCAACCAATTCCGGGAGAGAAGAACAAGAAGCAAACATTATAATTATATGTGGGTGCAAATGTTCATATATTGTGTCTGTATGAATTGAAGTGAATATTGCAGCAATTCTTGACACAAGTGTTATCTTTCTTGCTATGAATGAGCTTATTGTCACTGGTGTAAATAATGCTTCATGGATTACTTAATAATGAAGCAAATTTGAGCAATGCACAGCGGTGAAGCTTTACATGGTATCCCAGACGATCACGGACCATGACTTAACAAGTATATAAACTATGGTTATGGGCATTGTTTCAAATTTGCAAGTCGTTACAACAAATTGAATCAAGGTGGGAATTTTGAACTCGTATTGATTGCTTACACTGATCAAATGAGTTGCTCGGCTTTTCAGACGATCCAGGGGCATTTATAACTCCTAATTAGATCTTTAGTTACGGGCTGTTCTAGATATGCGCGTATAGTTTATAAAAGCGAGTTTAATAAGGATTAAAATTCGACATGTTGCATTTTATTGGGGTATGGTATGCAATGGGGCTGTTCAAAATGGGTGGACTCCACCAGCATTTTGAACTGCACCATTGCATACCATACCCCAATAAAATGCAACATGTCGAATGTTAATACTTATATTTTCATTTATTTAAATCTACATTTCTGCTAAAATTGATAGATTATTCAAGTTCAAGAGCATTTTCTCTTTTTTCTTTCTCTCGTTGTTTTAACCTTGGGTAAATTAGAACAGCTATCGTAACCTAAATATATACAACAATGAATGCACAGATAAAATAGTTCCTTATTTATATGTTTATTTTCTATCTTTTAAAGGTCAAAAATATTATGAATACGTTATAACTGTATTACAAGTAGAAACAAAATCTAACTTGAGCTATGAAAAATTAACAATAACAAGAAAACAGCAAAATTATCGCCATCTACAAAGTTACGAGTTTTCAAATTGGAAAGAAATTCCAGTTAATTTACTTCTTGAGCGTTATGTTGAAGAATCAGTTGTTGTATGAATCATGTTGGAATACGGTGTTGGACAAATCAGCAAGTGCATTGTCATTTCTTTGGAAGTTAACATTCAATTTGGATGAAACGACAGCTGCGGTGGGTTGGGTAACGTGAACTTTCGCGGAAGGAAAGCTAGAGGACGCGAGAAGACTTAGTGCTAAACTGAGCTCTTTCTTCTGGACGTTGCTGGGTGCACTAGAATATGTTATTGTATTATATCTCGATTTCATGTTTTGTAAGATGTTTTTTTTACCAGATGTCAATTCCAAATTCCGAAATAAAACGTCATCATTGTCATTTTTGTTCAACTGTTCCATCCACCATGAAATCATCTACATTAAAACCAATTAAATTATCGTTGCTTATTTTGTTTTACCTGTTTACTGCAGACTTCAGTTTGTTTTGCATGTCGCCAAAACTTTTACTACGATTTCATTGAAAAAAATAGTTCCGTTGTAAATATGCCCCGCACATTATTGTATAGTATTATTGCGCCCAATGACAGGAAAGAAGTATCAAACAAACGCACGCGATTTCGATGGGAAATGCTATTGCACTTTAAACAGAAATAATGTGAAATTGATAAACAACAACCATCGTTAAGGAATGAAGTGTGAATGTAAATATATAATAATATATTGCAATTTTTTGTGTCCTATTAATAAGTAAAACTTTATGTATGCAATTTAGCTGTTCGAATTGGTTACCATAGTCACCCGAAACAGAATAAATCATACACATACTATGAATAAATCAAATAGGAGGCGTCCATATGTAAACAAAAGCATATATAAATAAATAATATAATGTAATAAGATGTAGAAAATGCAGATTTTAGACGTTTTTAAAATTTGTCTTGTTTGATACGTTAACCGTCTTCAATATTTTTATTCATTTCTTATGGAATCTTTAGGAACAAATTGATGCGCCTTTATAAGCATTTTGTAGAGCATCTAGCAAGGTTCAGCAGAAACAGCTAAGATCAACACTAAGTCTTTTCGCGTCCTCTGGCTCTTCTTTCGGGAAAGAGTTCATTGCTAAAGACGTTACCTCACCTACCAGCACTGTCGTTTCATGGGATGTAAATTTCAACCGAAATGACAATGCACTTGCTGATTTGCAAAATAACGTATTCCGGCATGGTTCAAACACCAACTGCGCCTTCCACATAATGCAAAAGTGACTGGAATTTCTCTCCAATCTAACAATGCGTGTCTCACAAACGCTTTTATCGCTGTATCGCGAATGAGAACTTCGTAGGTCCGATATTTCTATTGTTTTACTATGATTGTTTTTTTAACTCCAGTTGTTATGTTCTAGCTGTAATAAATTGTTATAATTTACTTGTTTTTGCAAATGTAGAAATATAGCCAATAAATATGGAACTTTATTGTTTGTACATCCATTATTCTATAAAAGTCGGTGACGGTAGCTATTCTAATTTACTAACCGATAAGAGAAGAAGAAAAAAAAGAAGAGACAATGCTCTTAAATATATATGTAATATAGTATAAATGAACAAAAATAAGAGTAAAATAATATAAGAACTTCAGGTCGACTTTTTCATCTTATTAGGTTATGGTATGCAATGGTGCAGCTCAAAATACTGTTGGGGTCCCTTATGAACAGCCCATTGCATACCATACACATAGCATTCACATTATTACTACAACACTAAAACATCCATCAGTTTTCACGCGATTCTATAACATTTGAGATGTTCCAAGAAATACTTACATGCATGTCACCTTGAAATGCTCGAACGGATGTATTGAAACTGGTACATACCAACGCCTTGACAGCAAAGAAAAACAAAGGTTGAAAGATAATGTCATACTAGATTGGCATAGTGAATGAAATATGCTAAGTAGGGCTAGAGGGTACAAGGATTAGTCGAGTTTTAAACTTCAACCATACCTTAATTAAAATCGAATTTCTGTTTCTTACATTATAGTCAGATATATTTCATTTGTTTAATGACATAAACTGCAACAAACACCTTGTCTTGAGCGTATATACATTAATTGCAAATTATATATATAAATATAATTATGTTATCGAATGCACATTTCATTTTGAACTTAGACTTACAATTATACCTACTATATATTACATACAACGTCCAGGTATGTATAAATACGTTGTCGTTCAGTTGTTTTCAGTTGTTTTTTGTACTGAAAATGAGTCAAATATCTACCCTTTTAACCTGCTGAATTTTCTCATATCAGAACGGTCTCAAGTAGAAAGACAGCTTGTCTTGGAACTTTACTTGTACTCACGTTAGTTATTAAACGTAAACCTTGAGAACATCACACTAAACTCCTTTGTCACTCTCTGACCCAGAGATTAAAATTATGCAATTTGCTAAAGTTAAGATCATACTGAATTTCTTATGAAATATTTAAAAGTGCTTAACACTTAGACACGAAAATGAGACTGGCAAAACACTCGTTATCAAAGCTTAAATGAAATTAATCATGGTGAGTTTACAGAGTAAAATAAGTATTAACAACAACGAACTTGTCAATCAGTGACACAAATCATGTTCTCAATGCGATATTGCATGCCAGTCATGCTGTGCTAGTATGGTTAGACTCGGCAGTTTAAAGCTTATTAGTCGTCTCCATGACTATATTTGAAACCGCGAAGGAGCAATTCATAACAATAGGAATAAAGGAATTGATGTTTTCCAAGATGCACATCGGTGTGTTTAACAGAGAGAATAATAATATTTATAAACGGCCCGCTCATTGTGTTTGGAAAATATTGATTTGAAATTATTCAAATAAATCTTGAATATGATAAAAACAAAATAAGAAATATAATTATGACTTGCTGGTTGTGATGAAATTATTATAAAGTACAATCGATAAATCGTCGCTGATAATGCTTTGTCGGCGAGCGGCGAGAATCGATAGTGGTTGTCGAAAATTGATATCACTAATATTACTTCCGGTAACTACAATTTTTATTTTAGTATGCGGTAACAGTAGAGAAAATTTTTATGTTCATTCTTTTCTAGTAATTTCTCTTTGAGTTCATTTTAACAAGGGAGGTCACTTTCTTACACAGGTGCGGTGAAGGTAAACACTTTGCTTAAAAACTTACAAACTCTCCCAAAATTACAAATTGATTTTAATTATAGATATATGTCACAAATCCTCAAAACTATGTCTCTATAGTGTAGTGGGTGCGGTCCTACCTACAAATACCGAGGATCCCGGCTCGATGCATTCTGTTTTTGAATTCACTTTTGTATTGTTTGTTATAAACAAATTTACTTAAATTTGTGAAAGTTTTATGAAATTCAGATATTTTAATGAAATCCTCAACATTACAGGTTATTAAATAACAAATATTATATATAATTTTACATGCTAAAATGCTAAGGTAACTTACTTGATGCGATGTGCATCGCTTTGCTATTGATTTTAAGTATAACAATATTAAGTATATGTGTTGTTGTTATGTTTTTTCGTTAAATTATTAACGATTCGATTCGATTATCGATAGCAAATGAAGTCCGATTTTCAAACACTACTTGCTGGAATACTACTATAAAATATGCAATTATTGTTCCGATTAAATTTGTTACATTTATGCGGAGTGTACACATGTGTGTTTCAATTTGTTTAAAAAAGATATATAAAAGTGTTCATGTAAAATGTATAGTTATTATGAATACATCAAAATATTGTGTTATTTTTTAATGCTTTTAGTTTCGTGTTCGTTTAGTAAAAAAACTACATATCAATGTCAATATCTATAATGCACGAAATATCAAAAATGTTTTTATTGATATTTTCAAAAAAGTATAAATACATGCAGCAATGTGTTTATATATTGTTGTTTCATTGGCATCATATATTAAAGCAGAGCGTGCAGGCGGACGAGAATCACATTCGAACAACACCATGGGTTCAGAACCATACATGTCGGCTGAGCAATATAACAGACAAACTCAGTGATTAACACGCTTCATAGCACTTGGTATTTCTTATTTAAGGCTATTGTATGAAATATGAAAAACAATTCTTTAAACTAAACCAAAAATAAACTGACAGATCTCAACAATAAATAAACATCGGTCTCACGGTCATTATATGTCCTCAAGAAGGCTGAAACATACTCGAAATGAAGAGGTTTCCCACGAGTGGACTTCCTTTTTATCACACCGCAGCAATTGTGATGAATGGAAAGGAGATTAACTTGAGGCTAAAATGAGGCTAAATTTTGGCCGCAGTATCAAAAGTTTAGATCTAAATTTCAACCTCAACTTAGTTTTGAAGTTCAATAATTAACAGGCATGATTCATATATCCGTTGCAACATAAAACGCTGAAATTACGAGTTGAGTAATTTTTACGAAAGAATGTTTTATCAGATCTCCAACCAAAAAGCATTTACGTTTTCCCGGAAATGAAATAATACAAAAAGAATATGTTTATGAGTCAAATTTATCAGAACTGCCCAATCAACAATGTCTTGGGGCATTGTGTTGATGGTAGCTATTTAAAAAAAGATATATGCATTTTTGTAACCTGAAAATAAAATTCAACCACTATTTGTCATTATTTTTCTGAAAAACTTTCTCATTTGACAAGATTTTATCAAGAACTCTCAAGAATTTGTTAATTAGGTAGTGTTGGGCATTTTGACATAAAATCAGAGTATTAATGTCGACACACTTTTCCGAAATAAAGTGAATGTTTTTTATCCAAAATCTGATAAAATATTCTATTTTAAAATTTGTTTTATTTCTAACTACCCTAGAACGTATTCGAAGAATATATGTTTTACTCTCAAAACGAAATAAAACATAATTTTTTTAAACATTTTAGTTTTTGACTTTCCCCACCCACTTTTGCATTGTGACCGGCGCTTAAATTATCATTCTCGGATTTTTGATTTCAAATATTTGGTCGAAATACCGAAGAAAGAAATTAAATACATAAAACATTGTTATTGATAATATCTTTTAACAAGTTTGGCTGTATTTTCATTTGATGAATTGATAAAAACAACACTTGTTTTTTTTTATAATAATATATGTTGCGTGTTGTTTGTCGAGTTTTGTGCTGTTGTACCTTATTTCTTGTTCGTGATTATTTCTTTTTGTGTTGTACGTCTTTGATCCTGTGTCATTAAAGGGGGCTTATGTTTAAATTAACTACCACTCGACTTGTGCCTGTAGTTTTTCATATAAGTTTAGATTGAGAATGAGCTTGAGTGTTTATGTGGTATTGGCCCATCTGGCGTATTTCTCATAACAAGATGATTTATTAACATACCCTACCATTACTGGCAAACTTATGTTTTGCTTGTATTTCTTGGAAACTCTTTCAAAAATGCATTGATATATAATTTAATGCAACATATATGCCAGTTTATACATCCGATACATAAACAACTTGTTATCAAATGTATGCAGAACAATATTGGTGCTATATTTTTGATTGGTTGTGACCCTACTGGTTTCAATGACATACACAAATGATAGCACATAGCTTGAAAAATAACATTCGTTATTTGTAAGTTTTGAGAAAAACGTGTTTGCTGTTCGAAGTCACGTACACTTGAAAACGCGTGTATTGTAAGCGGCTGTGATATATTTCACGTATAAATGCATTGATTTCAAAACTGTAGACTTACTAAACAACTCATTTGTGTGAAAAGTTGTCATATGTAAGAGCTCTTTTGCAAATTGAGGACGCCTTCAAATTCAATGTACGAAGGTGCTTGTGTATAATTCATATTATTCAGGACTATAAACTGTGGCATAAATGCTCCATCTCCTGATTTGTTAGGCAGAAAGACCGACAATATGAACATAATGGTCTTATATCGTTCACCTGAATATGCAAGCACTCTACTTTTTGTTTCTACGTGTTCGCCTAGAACATGAGTGTCCTGCTGCAGTCTCTCATGGACTACAGCTTTGACTTTACTGAACCCCCAAACTTATGTCCATGCTTAATCCAATTGTTCACTTCAGCTTTGTCAGTTATATACACCATTTATAATAGTCAAGATGTCCCGGCTTGGGCAAATGTTAGCTTGGTGGGTGGTCACAAAGATACACAAGTGGGTTTTCCTCAGGTTCTCAGGTTCCCACAATACCACTTGACCCCACTCAAGTGAAACAATATGCGAGAGTGAGTAACTTAGAATAAATAAATATGACTTTTTTAAAAATCGTTGTACCATAAATAACGTTTTAAATAGTGTTTTGCGGTTAATTTGTTAGGCAAATGCATAGTGTCGGAAATGACATTTTACACTGGTTTTGTAACGCATGGGACCATGATTAATACAATAATGTAATACAACATGTTTGAATATCAAAATCAAATATAACACGCATATAACGATCAACGGTTGAAGATACACTTTTAAATATACAAGCATTTAAAACACACTGTTTGAAGTACTGCTATTATTGTTCAGGCATTTTTAAGAAATGCATTTTCCTGTTGTGAGTAAATGAATGGAAAAATTATAAGTTGTATTGACATTTATTTATGTCACTGGAAAAGGTGAATAACGGTATAACAATAAGGACTTTTAAGTATTAAGTTTTAGGTATTTTTCTCCGCTCTCTAGAGATTACAGCATTTGCGATTACCTAATATATAGGGAAATTTAATGGGATCGTGATATATGTAGCAGCGCAAAAAAATGCAGGGATTTGTTTAAAATCATTTTTAATAAAAATACAATGTATGGGCAAACCGTGATATCTTTAGACTTCATATTTAATTAAGTTATACGTATCTTAAAAGACACCACAATGCAGTTTCTTATTCAAACGTAAAATTGGTATATTACTAATGCTATATCATAGCCATATACAAATGAACATAAAATAACGGAAACTTCACAAACAATCCAAGTAGCCTTAGCATAAATATGATTCGTTTTCAATTCACAAGTACTAAGGCCCGAAAACAACAAAAAAAGAGAAACAACATTACAAGACAAACAACATTAAACAAGTAAAACATGTTTGGGTACCGCCGTTGCACGGTCATTGCTGACTAACACACCTAAGCAGTGTGCAGACAATGCTTTCAATCAGAAATAACTCTCCTCACTGTCATCCAATGTTTCTTCGTCGTAAACAAAATATCCAAGGTGTGACATAATGGTGGCCGCAAGCTTTTCCCTGAAATCCCTCCGCATAAATTTGTTCTCACTATGATGACACATCAGTTTCAATATTTGCGGCATGGCACACACAAAGATGGCCGTGCTCACGTGCATGATTGTCTGTAAGTCTTTGAATTTGTCTGTCTTTAATAAAAGAATCAATCGCCACCGACATCAGGAAGAGAATGATTGCAAGTTTGAGACAAATACTCAGTATCTGACTCCTACGAGGGTTGTGCTCTTTTATGATTAATTATTAAAGGCTTTTTCTGATTCCACGTCGTCATTGAACGTACATTGCGGCCTTTATTGAGGCCTGCAAAAGTCGGTCCTAGAAAAGAGAGAAGTTGTTTATTGCGCCCCAGAGGTAATAAAGAATAGTGAAGTAGAAAATAAGGTATCCATAGGCAATCTAAGGAACAAGAATCATAGCCGTGCAGAAGTATATACAGATTCTTGTAATGAATAAAATGGTCACTAAAAATATCAAACATGACATATACAGACAGAAAATCACTGAAATAAAGGTTTATAGTTTAAGACAGTGCAAAACCCAAGTATATTGGGTTTCTTTTAGGCATGGGTAAAGCAGAGCAATAGCTTGTTATAACAATGCGTCCAAAGGGTATTATTGGTAGACCGTTAATAATATATGTCATAGTCAATTCTACAAAGCAAATGGCAATGTAAAAGGGAAATAGAAACAGAATGCACAAGTGGCAACTCCCATTGTTGATTTGATTCCAGCGATCATGCTTTAGGGCAATAATTGTTTTCCAGAAACTAAAATTCAACACCATAAGTATTTTCGAAACAATGAAACGATATAAAAGCAAATATCCAGTTGAATTTTCTTTTGCATTCAGTGATCCAAAACGTTCGAGGGTTTTCAAACTATCACAGATGTGACAAAAGTTTGTCTCACTAACATTTGCGCATTCTTCATTTAGTTTTGGTCCCAGACCTTTGGCGAGAAACTTAGGTATACACTTTGGAATTATAAGCAGAACGGTAGTGATTACAACATAGGAAGCCAGGACTACGAAAGGACCGCCAAGGAAGGGTAAGAAATTTGTTCTACTTATTTCGTAGCCCGCAACTATTGAACGAAGCCCATATGGTACGCGCATTTTCACACTCGTCGTTATGATACTGTGAAGATATGTGTAATCAGATTATGATTGAATACCAAGTATACTCAGAGTTATTAAGGGGAAACCTACTCTTGTAAATCTATCAAAGACCAAACATATAAAACGCGTTTGAAACGTAAAAATAGCTCTCTTAAAGGTAATAAGGGGCATAAATATTGATTCGAAAAAGCATACGTGTTTATATCCCTCTAATAGATAAATTTCTGGAGTGAGACAGTGACCGCCTAATTTTACATCCTGATATCCGTTATCTGATTCTGATAAACCTTGTTGTATATTGCTTTGTACCACATAGGTTGAGTGTGTATCGTCAAGTAGTTTGTACGTGACAAACAATAAAAGTATTGGAAAGTAAATAAATATAATAGTGGCCAACATAATGGGTAACATATACGATATAGTGGCATACTTGAATTCATATTCTGGACAAACAACATTACGTTTCAAGGTGGTTTTGTTGTATCTATAACTGCAGCAAACACGTTCAAAAACTTCGCACGGACATGCAACGTTTTCACATAGCATTTGCATGGATGCTTCGTTTTCTTATGTAACAAAAGAAGCTTGCTCCGAACTTAGCCCCATCCGAATAATTGCTCATCAACCCAAGAGTGATCGCATTTAGCGCCTTACTAATCACAAGGTCATCTTTTACGTTTCCAACCGTTAGGTTGGAGCAATCTCCACTGACTCTCGTTAAAACAACTGATGGCACAATCGGCTTTTGTAGAACGGACTGATACAACATTCCAATCGACCATACTCCAAACTCGACTGGCCATCTCAAAAACTCCACGGCTCCGTCCTTACCCTTAAAAGTCCAGATCCAGGTATTCCCGTCTACTACATCTGGGTTGCTCCTGATCGTTATACCTGAACCCTTCGAGGGCTGGAGTCCAAGAAACACGTAATTGGATTCGTATCTCCCTATAAGATGAACAAAAGCATTCAAAGTCCTGTAATGGACTTTCATTTCGCATTCTTTAGTGTCTGTCAAGTTGTTTACATGTTTTGAGTATCTTCTAAAACGATTTGTCCTGTATGCATCGAAGTAAGTGTTTTGCTGTAATAATCCAATCTCTTTTACTGTTATTTTCTGTTGAGAAACATTCTTTGACAATCCAACATCTGGTTCGTCTTTTTTCGTGAAAGATGGCGTTCTAAGAGCTGACGTTCTTTTCCGATATTCGGAAGTTTTATTTCGACCCTCATCACCTAACTGTTGCAAGTCTTTTCCCATCGACCCAACAAGTCCTCCGAGAATCAAATAACATATAAATAGCCGTATTTCAATCGTTTGAACCATTCTGACCCGATCTGAAATTATAGAACCCTAGTTAATGGTCATGTAATTGCGCACAAACTTTATAACGTCTTTCTTTGGACAAACAATAATGCTATTTTTTTTAGTTTAAAATCATATAAAAACAACAACAGACGTAGCTGATTATTATCTTAAATTTATTTAGTTATGGATGTAACGAAGACATGAATTACAATCATGTTTTAAACATACCAAAGTATTTTCCGTTTATTTATCTAAATGTAATATGTTCTAGAAGAGTTCAAACCATTTGTCGCATCTCTTTACATGAGTATCCTATATTCGAACACAACGACAATACTTACTCACAGAATGGGTTCTAAACTTGACTGAATAAAACAACTGCCTCTTTATATGTCTTATAACCGTAGTACTGTTTTTTATGTTCGTACTCTAAATCTGTAACAAAATATCTTCCGCCTCTTACTATATTTCCGCTTGTTCCTAAGCTTATGAATGAGATATCGTATTAATAATTTGCTTTCGAGTGCTTTAAAGAAAGTTATCAGCGAAATAAAAATAACTAATAGCTTTTTAAAACAACGTCAAAATGATATTTTTTGTTTTGAAATTTAGCCAGCTATCGCTTCTTAATCAAACGTCAGCAAACACAGGGCTTGGACACAATTTCAATAACGTCATAGTCGAAATGACTTTATGTTCGCATACAAGTTGGTGCACATTTAAAAAAAATGCAGATAAGATGTTTCTTTTAAATTTCATATCCGTTTTATGAATATTAAAAGTTAGAACTTGTCTGTTGTGCACTCGATGAAATATATTAAGAACTTAGAATAAAAATAACAATTAACTTCTACGGCTACGGTTCTTCTAATATCATCCGTTATGTATCATTACTATATGATATTACGTAATCACAAAATGTATTCATTACAATTATTAAATAATAATTTGCGACTGCAAAGTAATAGAAACCTCCAACAAAAGCGAAACACGCTAATTTAAAACACTTTAATAAGAAATATATTATCAGGGAAACCCTTAAATGTAGCATGGTCACGTATAATGTTTATTACAAAATAGTTGTAGATATTTCATTACACCGAACTTGATCCACAGCCATAGAAAGCTGGAACCAGTACCTCGTTAGAACTTTCACAATGTACAATATATATGCAATAAGCTATCAAAACCTTACAAGACCTTTTGAAAACTGTTCATACTATTTACAAATAAATACTTGTACTTATACAACCATAATATGTGATTATAAAAAACACATACATTGATACAAGATAACAACTGTCAGCGTTTCTTTCACACACATACACACACGCGCGCACGCGCAAGCACGCACGCACGCACGCACGCACGCACACACACACACACACATAGTAATATACTGTTATATGAAAAATTCGGTTAGGTTTCACTTAAAGCTTGTTTAAAAAACAGAATTATTAAGCTATTTATCAAGTAAAGAACTATATAATAAATTTATATCTAGATATCTTTATATATATATTTGTAAAATGCAAAGGTACACTTATTTGAATTTACAGACAATGTATGATTTGAAATGAAGTGACCTGCAAGGCGCCATTTAATTTGATTGCGTCTCATGACAGCTTCACGGAATTGACATAACTCTGCGGATGATTTTGCCTCGCCAAGGCACAGGAAAATGGATCCCATTACAACAACATAAATTTTTCCAACTAAAAACAATATTATGAGTATCTGTAATTCTACAGTACAATCCACAAATGGTATAATTATTTTATTCTACTGTAAGTATTTAAATAGAATACTATTGTAATAATTATGGGGACATGTACATAACATTGACATACACAATAGTAATAGTATTTCTGAGATGAACATTACAAAGACATACACCATAGGGACAGTTAATAAGGGACGTTAAGTACATTGACATACACTATAGTAATAGTTATTCTGACATGAACATTACAAAGACACACACCATGGGAACAGTTAATCAGGGACGGACATTACATTGACATACACTATTGTAATAGTATTTCTGACATAAACATTACAAAGACACACACCATGGGAACAGTTAATCAGGGACGGACATTACATTGACATACACTATTGTAATAGTATTTCTGACATAAACATTACAAAGACACACACCATGGGGACAGTTAATCAGGGACGGAAATTACATTGACATACACTATAGTAATAGTATTTCTGACATAAACATTACAAAGACTCACACCATGGGGACAGTTAATCAGGGACGGAAATTACATTGATATACACTGTAGTAATAGTATTTCTGACATAAACATTACAAAGACACACACCATGGGAACAGTTATTCAGGGACGGAAATTATATTGACATACACTATAGTTAATAAGGGACGTTAAGTACATTGACATACACTATAGTAATAGTTATTCTGACATGAACATTACAAAGACTCACACCATGGGGACAGTTAATCAGGGACGGAAATTACATTGACATAAACTATAGTAATAGTATTTCTGACATGAACATTACAAAGACACACATCATGGGGACAGTTAATCAGGGACGGACATTACATTGACATACACTATAGTAATAGAATATCTGACATGAACATTGCAAAGACAAATCCCATGGGAAGACTTATTTAGGGATGGACTTTACTTTTATATACAATATAGTGATAAGTTATCCTGATATGTACTTTACATAGAAATATATTTGCTACATGGGGAAGTTGTCTAGGGACAGAAATTACATTGACATACACTGTAGTAATAGTATTTCTGATATGAACATTGAAACGACACATGTCATGAGGACAGTTAATCAGGGACGGACATTATAATGACATAGACTTTAGTTTCGTATTAGTTTTTCTGACATGAACATTGAAAAGACTCACACCATTGGGACGGTTATTCAGGGACATTACATTGACATACTCTATTGTAATAGTTTTTCTGACATGAAAATTGCAAAGACACACACGCCATTGGGACAGTTATTCAGGGATGGACATTACATTGACATACACTATAGTAATAACAATTTGGACATGAACATTGCAAAGACACAGCCATGGATAGACTTATTTAGGGATTGACATTACTCTGACATACAATATAGTGATACGCTATACTGGCATAAACTTTATATAGAATCGCTTCATGGGGACAGTTATCCAGGGACGGACATTACATTAACAAACACTTTTTGATAGTTATTCTGAAATGAACATTGCAAAGACACGCGGCTAGGTATGCAGGGACGGACATTATATTAACATACACTATAATAATAGTTATTGTGAAATGTACATTGTAAAGACATACACCATGAGGACCGTTAATCAGGGACGGACATTACATTGACATAAAGTATTATATTTTATAGTAATAGTTAATCTGGTATGAACATTGCAAAGACAAACGCCATGGGAGTAGATATTCAGGGATTGACATTTCATTGACATAGTAATAGTACTAGTTATTCTGACATGAACATTGTCAAGACAACAGCCATGGGGTAAGTAATTCATAGAAGGACATTACATTGACATACACAATAGTACTAGTTATTCTGACATGTACGTAATCATTGCAAAAACACACACCATGGGGAGACTTATTTAGGGCCGGACATAACAATAATATGCAATATACGTATAGTTATCCTGACATTTATTTTACGTAAAAAGGCAACATGGGGACAGTTATTAAGGGAAAACATAATGCGTGGACATATACTAAAATAATAGTTATACTGATATGTACATTGTAATGACACACACCATGGCGACAGTTATTCAGGGACGGACATAACATTGACACACACTCGAGTAATAGATATTCGTCCATGTACTTTACAAAGAATGACACCATAGTGCCAGTTATTCATGGACGGACATTACATTGACTTACAATATAGTAATAGTTCTTCTTAAATGTACATTACAAAGACACACACCATTGAATCAGTTATTCATGGACTGACATTACATTGACATACACTATAGTTATAATATTTCTGACATGAACATTACAAAGACACATCACATGGGGAGACTTATTTAGGGATGGACATATGTTTTACCTACAATAGAGTGATTAGTTATACTGACATGTACTTTACATAGAAATATAATCGCTTCATGGGGATAGTTATTCAGGGACAGACATTACATTGACATACACTGTAGTAATAGTATTTCTGACATGAACATTGAAAAGATACACGCTATGAGGACAGTTAATCAGGACGGACATTGCAATGACATACACGTTAGTTTCGTTATAGTATTTTTAAAATGAAAATTGAAAAGACACACGCCATGGGGACAGTTATTCAGGGACGGCCATTTCATTGGCATACTCTATAGTAATAGTATTTCTGACATGAACATTACAAAAGCACAAAAGTTTCGGCTTGCTGAAAAGTCAATTTCATTTCATTTCCAAATTTTTGAATTTAAATAAGCCGATCATTTTTTAAAAGGACAATACAATGGAAACTACAGGGACAAACCAAAAGGTAAATACTAATATCCTGTATAGTGACATACAATAAAGGCCGAGCATTCGCTAAATGGGAGATAAAAAAAAAACATCATTTAATAAAGAAAATGCGCACTCTGTATGTCTTTGTCAGAGTTTCAAACAAAAAAAAGGTTTCAGATTTCCTAAGACTTACTGTTCAAGAAAACTGTTCCTGTATCGTTAGTATGGAGGCAAACTTGGAAAAGCATGAGGTAAATAGTTGACTTGCAAGACATTTTAAAAATGACTGTATGCTTGTTTTACCATGCGAACCTTAAAGTGGAGTTAACGGTGTGTTTTAATCTATTTTCATTATTAATTTCATTCTATAAATTACGTATCCAACATGTAATAACATCGATATAGTTACGTTTTATTTTCATACATTGCTATTTTACAATAAGTTCTAATGTGACCTCTTCATGAATAGCGTTGTACATTATAAACTATACTTTAGCACCATTCATATATTGAGTCCTAGATTTCATAAAATATTTGTTTTAATAAATTGTTGAAAACAAATAAATGCCGTATTTTATTACCACTTGCAATGTCCTTTATTTTTCATTCAGATGTGAAACATTGGTTTCCTGCAACTTAATTTTTTTTGTACAGGGGATTGGTTTATACCTTCCTGTTTATAATCAAACAATGACGAAGGGAATGGTCTCCGTTGTAGCATTAAAAGATTAAATATTTCGAAGCCGACAGAATGCTTTGTTGCTCCTAACAAAGAGGTTGAAGACGCATTCATATCCTCTTACCTCAAGGGACCGATACTTTTGAAATGTCTGTACGTACCATCTTTGGTTTAGCTCATATTGTATTTAAACTTTGTCTTGGTGTAAACATATAAAAAAATATGTACATTTGATAATATATATTTAGTCGAGTATATCTGCAATAGTAAAGCTCTCATCAGTTTAATGAATTGAATAAAAGAGAATAGTGCTTTCATCGAATTTTTAATGGTATCGACGAATACTGTAAATCCAAAAATCTAACGCAACTATAAGAAAAGTTTTAAAAAAACAACATGTTATTTATTCTTTGATAAAAAACTCTATTATTTACACGCAATTTGTGACAGGAACGGTGCTGGAGAGTGCGGCCTTTTATGTGTTGTCTCGATATTACTCGAAAACCTAATGACAATTAAGTCAGTGTGGTCAATGCGGTGAAGACTGTCAAAGCTAGAAGATCTCTCGCTATTCCAAATAAGGTGAATTTAAAATTACTGTTTCAATGCAATAAGACAAGTTTTGTTTGATGTGGTATAATAATCTACATGGTACTTGGTTTCATCACAATGATACAATGAAAACCAATGACACACTGGGACAATCGAAGAAGGAAGATAATTAACAATGAGCCTGTCAAGCGTTACAAGGTTCAAGGCCAAACATACACTGAACTAGAGACGCAATTAACCACATAATATATTTTACTAATATTGTTTTCTTTAAATTCTGTTAATATTTATGTCAAGCTGACTATCAAATTGAGCAAGAAATAATAACTACGTTGATTTATCATCGTGACGTTTTGATTTTTTATTATTTCGCTTACTTAAGTGTACTCGTTTGCTCTCGTCGGACGAAGACTGACTATAGCTAAATCATGTTTTGAAATTACAAGTATGCCTTCCTTTTATTTATTAAAAAGAAGTTATGCACATTAATCATTTTTGAATGCATTTCTATATGAATGTGATCTTTTAGGAGCAGTTTGACTTCTGCAACAAGTGTGTCCTCCATTCCGTGAATGCAACTGAAAACGCTGTGTAATACACGTAAAACAACTTAAGAGTGAATGAAGCCAGCTCTCTAATTTAGAACAAATACAGCCGGTGTGTTCTCCTTGACACGAACAAATGAATAAACATTTGACAGATTCATGATGACATGTTTAGCTGTACTGTATAACATTAGCAGACATGGTTATACTTGCTAAATTTGTAAAGATTAGGTCCTGCATAACCGTCATCACATAAGCTACGTAACGCTATTAAAATAAATGGAAAAATGAGCATTTTGTATTCATTTTCGTTAATATTTGCATAAATTAATGCTTTTTAATCTTTTTACCACATGTTTTATCCGAAAAATTTCCGAGTGGCACGCAATTTTATGGGAAATGCCTCTGTATATAAAGAAGGTAACTATAAATAATAGAAACATTATCGAAACAGATTAAAATATATAACAAGCTAAACTTATGAACAAGAGGATAAGTCAAGTTTAGCTTTTCAGAAAAAGTTAAATCAAAGAAATTGATGTGATTTCATATACTAGTGATACTTTTGACAAATCCGTAAATTGTCATTTTATTCTAAAGATTTGTTTAAAGGTTTAAACATGTATTCGTGAGGAAAACTTTTTATCATGATGTTTTTACATTAGGCCAAATAAAAAATAGGTGTGTTTCAGGTAACACTGCTAAAAATAGGGTAGGTAGGTCGGATTTTTTTTATATATATTGATTTCAGTAACTGTTGACGCAGAAAGTAACAAAAAATTAAAGTCATCAATTTTCAGGTTCTCAGTAGTTTTTAAACATGTTACATGCTTCAAAGGAAACATTCTTTATTTGTCTGGTTAAATACTTTTGACAATGATGGTTGGATTTCAACTAAGTTGTGGTACACCACTCTGCTATTATTTAAGACTTTCCAGGAACGGTTTTACTTTTCTTTATGCACCCGTTTGCTTTCAATCACCCTCTGTAGAATACTAACCTCCCTGAAACATAATTACATAAAGAGTGGGACAGCAAATTTACCATATAAGCCATCAGCCAAGGAAGCCTCAATGCTGTCAAGAGGACCTGGGGGTTCAGATTTGAAGAACAAGTAACATGCAGGTTTTATTGCCAAAATTGCACACTTAAGTCTGACATATCAATCCGAAAGTCAGTATCTGATACATTTGTATCTGACAAGAAAATATAGTTCAAGAATTGAAACATACCTGGCACACAAGCACAAACGTAATTCACCTTAAGAGTTGGGACATTCTATAAATTCGGACATCCATTATTATTTTCAAAAATAATTTATTTTAGGTACCTAATTTTCGGACACCCAAAGGACATCGACTGAACTTTTACAGTTACTAAGTCTCACAGACAAAAATTATTGATCTTTATCGTTACAATGCCTGGCTAGATTACCTAACCGTATACATCACTGTGATAAGTTAGTTGGTTACTACCCATCCTAAACGATCTATTGCCTGGTGAAAAGGATGTGTGATATATTTAATGGAAGATTAAAGAAACAACAAGGGCAATGCAGAGATTAAGAAAACACAGACATGACATGTTTGTAAAACGATCCGCCAATTAACTTTGAAACTTGTATCACACTTTTAATATAGACTTTATGAAGCAATAATCGTACAGTAATACTCATTGAAACATCAATCATGCCAAGAAATACCAGCCAATTTTTCCACTTTTCATTTCTACACAAGAGCCAATTTCAGCTACACATTAACCCCTAATTGACCGAGAATCTGACCATGTGTTTAATCATGTTTTCATATCTAGGGAGTTGCTGTAGTTTTGGTCAAGATTTGGAAGAATGTATTTAATTTTGCCCAGAAAGACGTGAAAAAGTATCAAGTGTTAGACATAATTACAGAGTACTTAATTTAGTAAAACTTATTATTTACTTATTCTTAAACAAAAATATGTTGTTTTTAATGAGTAACATTATCGTTTTAGACATATGACAGATGTAAATGAAAATGGTATGCTTATCCAACCGTTTTATTTGGAATGAAAATGTAATCTATATTACATTATATATGAATCTGGCCGTCTCATAGGTCGAATTATATTTAGGGTATGCTTTACTAAGCGTATGGATATTGATTTTAAAATGTCAGATTTATTGGGTTCACATTTTTTAACAAAAACACACACTCTTATTGTGATAGACCAGGTTCTTCAGTTAGTAAGTTTGAATGCATTGTATACATCGATGCCAAGTTTATGTCATTTTTCGAAAATTTTCTTTTTTTCGCTATTTTATCATACGGAGTATAGCCCCTTTAAACAGGTTTTCGACATCCACAGATAAACAACTCCCCGGTATCATTTTATTAAATATACATGAGTCATAACATTTTGAGCCGGAAGTTGATAAGTTTGACTGGGGTTTGTGATTCTATTTGTTTCAAAAAACATCCTCACGCCAGCCAAATCCTAAGAGCCTCTTATAGAACAATACCGTACTCAAGTTGTTAAATTAAACGACTTGATTACGGTATTGTTCTATAAGAGGCTATTAGGAATTGGCCGGCGTGAGGAAAATATTTAGCTGTCGGGGAACTAAGAAATATATTTAGTACATTTGTACTTGATGTTTTCAATCTTTAAACATAATTAAACATAATAACAAGAGTGTGGTTTAGATAGTTAAATATTGTCATCAAGGAGATTGTTCATAAACAATATCAAAGATGTAATACTTAGCTTAGTTAATTAATAATTATACTTTTTATAGTTAAGAAAATCATGTCAATACTTAATAATAAACTATTATTGAATTTTTATTTTTATTTTTGACAAGTGTCGTAATAAACAAAATGAGATGAAGCGTTAAATCTAAGAACCATGCACTATAGAAAGATTTTTCCGTAAAATGACCAATATTATTGCTCCCCTGAATTTCATGCTGGTCGTAATGGCCATAAAATGAAATGAATTAGCTGTAACAGCAGATAACTGATAAAAATTTCATGGAGAACCAAGTCAGCCATTTAACCCTTAGCACAAAACCACTGAATGGAACATAATGCATATGCAGCTAAAATCCAGGTATATGCTGGCATACAGGGGTTTCCTTCTTAATCGAAAATTGGATAGGATTTCTTGGCATGAAAACAATAAAGTCAACACATTCAATGATACAGGTTACTATTAAATGTGATGAATTAAAGTTATAAATTCAATACTTAAGTAACAATAAAAAAACTCCAGACACATGAATCCTGCATAACAATATCCATGCTCCCATGAGATTCTCGTGGGTATAACTGAGTTATGTGACGTCACACAATGTGACTGTTTGATCTGAAGCCGATAAAAGGTGTTTATTCATTTCAATGCATGTATAAAATGGTGTTGAATGGGATTTTAATTATCTTGATGAAGGAGCTACAGTGACTTATAGGCGTAATAACCATTGATAACTACGGATAAATTAATAAGTGGTAAAATGCAGACATGAAGAAAAAAGGCCGGTTTACCATATATGTAAATAAAATGTAAAAATGGTTATTTTCTATGAATTCGTAGAGCGAAAAATTAATTATTTTAAGGTGTCCGAACTCTAAGGTGAAGTACGGTAAATACATTCAGAAATCCAACTCTAATATTGTCAACTTTACGTACATACATTTCGTAACAAATGCTTTTCGTACCCAAATCACATTTTTTTTCAGGGAAAAATAGGTTAGGGTCGGCGGGAAAAAATAGGGTCGGTCGGGTAACCTGAAACAGACCTATTTTTTATTTGGCCTTACATTAGTATAAAAATAATCAGCTTTAATTCCTAATAACAAAAAAAGCGTTCAAATACAAATTGTTTGATTTCTCCAGATATGCCCCGTATGCGGAGAAAAAATATGTGTACAGATAAACTTATAAACATACTAGACATACTTACAATACAGGCTCTATATGCTATGTTTAGACCAGTTGTTCACATAAGTATTGTGGCTCTCTGCCATAAGTCATTTTTTTAAGTATTTGCTTAATTTGATCGTGTATTTAATTAATACAATGGGAATTACAAGTTCATTATTAGCCAAACATTTAACGAATAGACGTTTTCATTATAACTACAAGTCAAATATTTCTAAAAATATATTTTATTGAATTGTTGGTCATATTTTGTCGTTTTCTGGTTTATGTTGTGTTGTTGTTTAATGCCAAAATTTATCTTTATAACAACAAGCAAACAATGTTTTATTTCTTTCATTTTTTTAAATTAAGCTCGAATACTTTATCAATCATGACATATCACAGAAATCAATTGATCAAACTCAAATGGGACCTATTTCTACGAAAAAAAACGAACTGGGAAAAAGATATGTTATCAACTCGAAGAAAACAGTTGAAAATATTACGTTTTCCTCGAATGATTTAGGAAAATGACCATTGTATCAAAAGTGTCATAACAACCAAATGAACAAAACTGATAACTGGCTTGAATTTTCCCTATTTAAGAAGAAGTTTTTTTATTTAATAGATTGTTAACAAACGTGAAGACTTATACATTTTCTGACCTATATAAATTCACAAATGTTTCATTGCATATGTGTTATACAGAAAAAAAACACGATGGTTATATCAAACACGACACAAGGTAAAACTTATCCATTCATGGTTGGGCTAAGTTATCAAATCATATTATCTAACTTTAAGCTAGGAAATACGAACGTTAATTCAGTCTCAAACTGACGTAACACGCTCTTATCATTTCGGGCCCCGATGATGGGCATGCACATGCTGTTCGTCTCCATGCATTACGATTGTTGAATACTGTATAACTATTGATCGATGCTTTTATTAATATGTGGTATACCGGATTCCAGATCAATATTTAGCGATATTTTGGATTAGGATAGTTAGAGTTTATGCTTGTTAAGAAGACCAAATATTGATATTTACATTCTTACTTAGTCTTGAGCGCGAAATGTCTCAATACTACCTAGCGCTTATGCAAGCTTTTAAATAGCCCACTAAATAAAACCAATTAACAACAAAATGGCAATTTGGCGGTTGAAATCTGCTTAGTCAAACCGACCATTAAGTGTGAATCAGTGGCGAAGGCATGAGTCTGAACCCTTATATAAATGATGTAAAAGGACATGTTATTGATATTTTTCTGTCGATTATTTGAGTGACATTCATTTGTCAAGGACTAAAATAAGACAGAAACAAATTGAATGCCTTACATCCTATATTTCGTATGTTTTGCTTTGGTAAATCGTGCTTAAACATACAGTGAATGTTTATGTTCAATATTGTATTTGTTTCAATATAAAACTGAGAGCATGCTGTTTCAATGAAGACGTGAGGCATTAAATCCATGCAAATTTCACGATGGCCTAAAAAATTTAACTATACATTCATTATTGCTTTATTGAGAAATTTCTTGAACATAAACCTTACATCCGAACATCCTGCCCCGAAGACATTTTCAGGACTAATTAACTTAGGCCTCATGTAATAAACGTTGACCAAATTGAATTTCAATTTCATTTAGATTTGTCTTTAAATTAAAGTCTTGAAAGTAAAGTAATCTTCTTTGAAATATTACAACAATAAATATCAATTGTACGAAACGTTCACATTGGTTCCAAAATTAAATGTTATATTATTCAGTGTTATATTATCCTAGAACGAAAGAGACTCCAACATCGTTTTTTTTTTTGTGGGGGATTACTTTTAATAAAGTCATCACTATTTCAAGGAATTAATTCAATTTTAATGTATGGTCATTATCTTTCAATACAATAATGTTTTGCTTCAGTAAATATGAAGTCATGAGTTTACTTCTTTTCCTGGTTTATATATTACATAACATGTCCCAGAGCATGTCTCATAGTTCTACATTCTATACTTTGATCGCAAGCTTTGTGGTCAAACATTGTCTTATGATACTATGGAAATGTATTATACTTCTGTCGGGATGAATCTGATTTAAAACTAGAATTTTTGTGAATATTAGACGTAAATATAATTTTGAGTGGGGAAAACTGGACACTTTATGACATAATGAAAAGGACATTCAAAAGCTAAATGTATGCGTGTGCTGTTCTTTTAATACTTGTGCGAGGTAAGTTTTTTCCTGTTGGCAAAATATTATAAAGTAGCCTGTATTAATATCAACATTCAGTAAAATCCATGTATAATTTCCATTCAAATTTAATAGGAAATAAATCAACGATTTGAAAACATATATGTGCAAGAACCCAATACAATATATCGCCTAGAAATAAACATGTCTGACATTGATTGTTTATCGTGTCCTTACTATTGAAATGATATTGCCTTGACAAAATAAAACAAAACACACATTATAAATATATAATTATTTTAAAGCAATGTTTACTAATATTTTTAACGTGGTCAACTTAAGTATATGGATATATTAATCAAAGAAGTCAGAGCGCTTCGATATCACCCATAGAATATATATTTTCATCCACTCATATACGGTATGAGAAACTCGGCTAAGGTTTAAAAATTACGCAAGTATGTGTGTTTTCGGTGATCAGTTTCAGTTAGGATTGTTTAAACGTCAAATAATTTCATAGTATCCGGCGTAGTTAGGTAAATAGTTTTGTAAGTATAAACATGCATTATGTATCAACCGATATGCTCATCTAATCTCTTGAAATTTAGAAAAAAGCATGACATCATAAAACAATATCAGCCATGGACATTATGACTTGTTTGATTTTCTCTATGTAGATAGTATGACCGTGGCTATTGATGGGTTTATATACGACGTATATAGTGTAAAGAAATGAACACGTCACTCCATTTTTTCTTTCTGTATATGTTGAATACATGCTTAGCTTTTATCGATAATAACACATGTCGGGCCTAAATGACAAATGAATGAATTTTTAAAAAGTAATTCAGTTTGACTAAATTGTTTGTGTATTTATTTTGAGATATATTTAATGATTTATTATTTTTATTCCAACATTACCGCTTTACTCTCAGTAATTCATGTATTATTTCCTTCTTTTGTATTATTGTGTTGGTACAACCTCAATGCAACGAGTTTCTATTTTGTTAAAAACAAACATTTATTTAACAGTCAATATTCATGTTATTTTCGAAAGAGAGTTGTACTGCATCGAAAAATAATGCAACAGGATTCTCATTGGGTCAAAAGTAATAATCAAAGTTCCTGTTAATTGTACTGCATCGAAAACCAAAATGCAATATAAGCAGTAATTGAAATGGACTTACACTGCATATTGGTATTTACAGTTGTCTGTGCACAGGATTGTTCAACGTGCAAGGATCGTGAGGACGGCCATGACAGAAAATGTTCGAATACAGGCAAATGTTATTTCGGATGTATAGACGGTTATTATGGAAACAATTGTTTACACAATTGTACGTATCAAAGTTGCATAAGCTGTTACCAAAACACGGGTCATTACTGTTTAAAATGTAAATCCGGATACTATTTGTACTATACTCATTGTCATCCTTGTAATTCAAAATGCAAATCATGCGATTCTCTACAACGTTGTCTATCGTGTTATGATGGCCACTGGGGAAGTACATGCCAAAACAAATGTTCTAGCGAATGCAAAAACGGACATTGTGATGAAGAAAGTTCTTCATGCCGATGCAGTCCGAACTATAAAGGTGAAACATGTGACCAGTGTGCAAATGGATGGTTTGGACAGACCTGTCAATATGAATGTTCTAGGGATTGTAAAAACGGATATTGTGATAAGGAAAGTGCTGTATGCCGATGCAGTCCGAACTATAAAGGTGAAACCTGTGACCAGTGTTCAAATGGGCGGTTTGGAAAGACCTGTCAATATTGGTGTTCTAGAGCTTGCAAAAACGGACATTGTGATGAGGAAAGTGGTTTTTGCCGATGCAGTCCCAACTTTAAAGGTGAAACCTGTGACCAGTGTTCGAATGGACAATTTGGTGAGAAATGTGAGCACAATTGCTCACTTGGCTGTGAATTTGGTAATTGCACGAGGGACACAGGCTTTTGTCCTTGTAAGTCTGAATGGAGCGGTCAAAGATGCAAAACAAGCATGTATGACTACTTTGGTGACTATTGTAAATATAAGTGTGAACTAAATATTTAGAACCTCACGTGAAAATGTTTAGCTTATTTTACTGTTTAGCTTATTATACTATCAAAGATATTGTTTTGTATTTCATTTAACTTATGTTGCCTCTTTAGAAACTGAAACAAACGTGGAACAGCACACTCAGTCAATTGCAGCTCTTTTAGGAGGAGTCTGCGGAGGCGTTGTAATTTTTGTTGGCATTGTGGTTATTGGACATTTTTTGCTTCGAAGAAGGTAATTAACTAAGAGAATAACTATGTTTTAATGCATCCAATGTAAAGATGACAGTTAATATATTAAGTTATTGGCGTTAATATACAATTTTGATGCGCAAGGATCCAATCTCCTTTCGGTATCATTTGAAAGGATACCGCTTACTGATCACTTTCATAAAACTAATAGACCAAAGTGTTCTTTAAATCAACTCCATTTTGAATTCAGACGTTGAATACATATTTCGCACTCTTTTAAGTCTAAAAATGAGTGTTTGTAATACTGTTACATTTATAAACATATTTATCTACACGCAAAACGCTAAAATGATACCAGCCATCCAAATTATTCACTGTTAAATATTTGATACCTTAGGTTAAAGATACTACATGCATTTCAATCAATGGTGCTTAATAATAGAAAATGAAATGAAATCCGCATGTTTTTTCAGAAGAGAAAATTTCAGCGAAAAGAAGAGCAAGCTAACAGAAAGAGAACCTGAGAACTTTTTCGCGTTGTACGCAACGGTGATCGAAAGTGAAGGTACGCATGCGTTCTGTTTAGCTTGTAACTAGTATTATAGTTCGTGTATGCACATCAATAGTCAAACCGATATGTTACAATTATGCTACTGAATTATGAAGTTCCCAAATTTGCAGTGTTTCAATAGAGTACAAAAATAAGTAAATTAAAACCTCGAGATAAAACATGTACTTCGTTGCACGCTTAGTAAAAGGGCATGTTGAACGGGTCACTGGATGGCAACAATTTTTAAAGGAAAGTCGTATTGATATAGAACATTTGTTTTCGTATACTATCTTAAAATTGGTAAGCTGGTTATCTTAATTGTAAAACCGTAGTCTGTTTAATCACACGACAATTTGCCGAAAATTTACGATGTTTCAGACAGAGATGATATATCTCCACGGGAGATCACAGTTGAGAATGAAGATATTTATTGCAATAACGCAAAGGAAGTAGGCAAATTCAAACTGACAGTGGCCGATTTACCTGAATATGTACAATACATATGTTTAAAGGATCTTGAAGAAGAATTTCAGGTACATGCCATGCATTAATGTACATCATGTTGTATAAAGAATGTCTTTTATCAGAGTGTTATGTGTAACACGTAATATATCGAGTATGCCAATACTTACATTTTGTAAGTACATGTACACAGAAGTCAACGAGCGAAAATGCAGATTGTTTAAATAAATATCGCTAATTTTTCAATTGCAGAGATTACCATATGGTCTCGTTAAACCCTATGAAGTTTCACAAACGAGGCTTAACATGCACAAAAATAGATACAAAGGAATCTATCCATGTGAGAACTCTTTCTTAGTTTCTAAATAAAGGTTATTGTGTGTTTCTTTGATGCGTAAAAATTAAGGATGGCAACGAGTAGTAAAATTAATACTCGAGTACTCGGACGATCGTTCGATCGAGTACTACTCGGCTACTCGATTACTCGGAAAAAATGAATATGTGTTTGCAATGACAAGATTGTGTATACATGTATCGTTAATGACGTATATTGTGCGTTGGTGGTATTTTTGGTCATTTTCACCTTTAAAGTAAACTCATTACGTATTTTAACTATTTTAACACAAAATGATATAAAAAGAAAACAAATGTTGTTTCAGGCTTTTAATTTGTCTTATTCGTTTCATTTTATACAAGTATGCACTGCAGAAATGAACAACAATCAGAATTACAATGAACGAAAATTAATAGCATACATAAAACGAAATTCAATACGAAGTTCAGTGTTGTTTACTCTACAATTATTTTTTTTTAAATGATAGTTTTTCGTACTGTGTAATTGTTGTTTACCTCATTAATATTCATAATTCTTGATTTAAAATATCAACCAATCAATTGTGATAATCATTGCAAAAATAGTTAAAATACGCCCATTAGGAATATAATTCTCGTAACGGTCGATACTCTTTCGCTCGTTAGCGTCCATTGTTTGGTGGAAGGTCTCTAATTGGTATAAAATAGAATTGTGAAGGTGAAAGTACCGCTATCAAAACTTCGCTAATTGACATCAGTGCTAATTTTAAATAGGGGTCCTTTGTTGACAGTTTCCAACTATCACAACAACTGTCAACTAATTGATTGAGGTCAATTGTGTAAACAGCGGGGATTAGAGGGACCGTAAATTGTCCTCTTGGCAACTAACCAGATCTGATATTTTGTCTGTAAATCGTGTATTTTGGTGATTTTTATAGATTTTTTTCCGAGTACTTGAGTAGTGATATGGAACTCGAGTACTTGGACGTTCGATCGAGTACTCGGGTACTCGTTGCCATCCCTAGTAAAAATGTTGTTATTTTTTGAGTGTCTTCATTGTATGTTTCAGGCCTTTAAGACTGTTATTGTTGTCTTGCATTTCCTTGTTTATTTTCGGTTATGCTTTGACTTCCTATTAGCGTTACTAAGAAGGTTCACAATGACCTTGAATGTCTGCCCTCGTGGTTTCAATTGCATCATGCGTGTCAATTTTAGATGATGATACGCGTGTTGTAGTACGCGGAGGAGACACAGACTATATCAATGCTAGCTATATAGACGTAAGTGCTTACTAGCAAAATGGGTAGTTATTTTTATTACTATATGTACCAGTATAAGTATTATAAGTGTTATTAATATTATCATTATTTTTATTATTATTACTACATTTATTATTGTTACTAATATTTTATTGAACAATGTGTTTGCTCTATGATATGATCGCCATATCATATAATTATGAAGCAAAATTTGTGTTTTTTATTCAAAACCAGATGTTTTGGTCAAAACTGTGAACATATTATGACATTGTTTTTATCACTGCAAAAAGCGTGTTTGCCGCATGGAATGCATAATTTATATAACTATTGTTGTTATTTTTTTTAAAGAACATAATGTTTTAATATGTATATGTTTTAGCGATGACCTATACATGCTCAAGTTAAATAAGCATTTTATTCTGTTCTGATTTGTTATTTTTACTAGAAAACGTTAAGGAAGGAAATGCGATTCTAATTGTTAAGAACAATTAGTAATTCAGAAGTCCATTCGTATAAACTCAATGTTTAAAGCAATCTGATTACAAAAGTAATAATTCAAATCTTGGGATTCGTGAATAAAACTTTAAATTATTATGAACCTGAACGAACGTAGGCATACTTAACATAACTTCTTTCTTCCAGGGTTTCAGGAAACGAAATGCATACATAGCTGCTTTGGGTAAGATGATGTATTTATTGAACGTTTGTTTTACAATAATATTACCTCCTATGAAATACAATTTAAAACATCTTCAAGTTAATACTTCGTACATAATAAAGTAAACAAATATGGAAAATATTATGCATCTTTAAGGTCCAATGGCTAAGCAGCTGGGTGATTTTGGCCAATTCTGGAGAATGATCTGGCAGCAGAAAGTGGAGAAAATTGTCATGATAACCAACTTGGTAGAGGGTGAGGTAAGGTGTTTTCAAATGACAAGTGTGTAAACTTCTATGATAAAGAGTATTGTGGTTTTGTGACGAATGGACAACGAGTGAAAATAATAAATATATACTTATAACTACAGTGATTTAGAATACAATAACAACAATATAATTTGTACTTTGGTATTCCATTATGAATACAATACAAGATATGCAGAACGAATATAATGTTATATCGGTATTTAAGAATAATGAAAAAAGAGGTTATGATTGTGAACTATTATATAATTTCACTTATGCCTCTCTAGAATGCAGTTGCCATAATTCCATATAAGTATAATAAAGTGCAACGTTATGTCAATATAGTGAATAATTAGTTAATATTTGTTTCTTTGCAGAAAACCAATTGTGAGCAATATTGGCCTGATAGTGGAGAAAAGAAAGTATACGACGATATAAAAGTGGTGTGCAGGGTTGAAAAAGTGTACGCAGATTTTATTTGGAGACAGTTTACGTTTTCCCAGGTAAATTTTAATTTCTTTAACATTTTCAGTGGTTTGGATGTAAACGAAAACAATTAGGTTGATGGAGTGTGTGTAAGTATGTATACATCTACATCCGATTTATATTAACATTAGCCTATAAGAGATTCTAAGTGACAACACAATCTGCGACTTGGAATACGGTAAGGCATTGTTTGATTGGCACGACTGACCCATTTCATGACACCCCATCCTTCACCTATCAATCAGTTATCAGTACTGAGAACTCCAAGTTTTCAAGTACTCCCCTCAAAGGCAAAGCAGCAGGTAAGGTATACAATTATACCATTTAAGCGTATTTGAAAGGAGGTGGTCTAGGTATAAACACGTAGCCTCCCGCGTGCAAGCGGCTACTATACAAATTAATATTTGAGAAACCTAGGAAGAAAATAGCTTAAATAAAAGAGATATAATAAATAGTTTCGGAATTAAAGATGGCATCACTAATTTTCTCCCTTATAATATGAAGCAAAAAACTGAATTTTTCATCAGCTGAATCATTGAAGTACTTGGGGTTCAGATATTAGTTCTTTATTATTTGTTTTGTTATTAAGTTTCCTCAAGTTAAGGCATACTTTGATAAGATTTTCCATTAAGGTTTTTACTTTATTCAGGATTGTTGGGATAACCCTAAACATTAAATGAGGTCTATGTTTAAAACTTTGGCTACTGAGCTTGTTTCTGTAGTTTTTGATATAAATATTGGAGAAGAACTTTTAAAAATATATTGATAAATCGTTGTAATCATTTTCTCTACAATGTTTCTGTTTGTCTTTATATATACGCCGATGAATAAGTTAAATCCTAGTGATGATAGTCTGGTGTTCAAAGAAACACGGTTCTTCCATCGGTCAGCAAAATAAAAAGTTAAGGATTGATTCTAAACGATGAATTATAAATCATAATGTTGTTTAACCCTTTTCTTTACAAGAAAGACAAACTTGTTTCCTTTTATAGAAAAGAGACATGTAAAACGAATTTCAGTGTTTAGTGTTAATATTCATTAGGATTACGCTGTCGTCTACCTAACACACTTATACTCTTTGTTAGTTCTCAAAATATATTTTTAATCAACCATCTTCCAAATGGTATCCATCGTAGAAAAATAACACGACACCACAAGGTTATCAATATGAACCACTTCTTTACTATATTTTTCATTTCAAAACAGGATGAACAGAATTCCGAAGAAAGAAATCTGCATCACTTTCAGTTCACAGCTTGGTCAAACAAGGACACTCCTGATGACGTCACATCAATTATAGAGTTTAGACAAAAAGTGAACGCCTTGTCGACTACCATTGACGGACCAGTGATAGTTCATTGCAGGTGGGGTGTCAAGCTGTGGTTTAGATTATTTAACCGTTCATTCCCTAGCTTGAAGAAAATGTGAACATCGTTTCAACGATTGATAAAAGTAATGCATGTTAGAAAATAGTGAGGCAATCCACATGGAAGTTTTGATTGATTTCGCAATGTATTAATTTTGTATATATTCATGTATTTAACAAGACAAATAAATAACATTCAGATAACACTCGCTTGGAAATGTGTTTTTGAATCTGATTTATACGAGGATGAACAAGACAAAAGTTTCGGTGCTTGGTATCAAATACGCCGCAATGATTAGGCTTTTTAACAATTCTGGATCGGGCCTTTTTGGACAGGGCCTTTCTGTTAACTGGATCGTTTCGATCCGATATCTTTCACTCATAAGCAATGTGATCTAATATGTCAATGTATTTATTGGCTAACGCATACCGTGGGGAAAGGCTCCGGGATGCGTTGTTTATCTAGAAAAGGCTACTAATTGAGAACGTAATCTCCTTAAATGGTTCCATACGCAACAAATCTATATAACTATAAGATGTTTTTTTAAAAAGTTAACTATTTATATTAAACAGATCTACTACATGACCATGTTTTCTTATCGTATCGGTACGAGTCTTCCTAACGGTATGACTCGTCGCCATTTGCAATTATTGGAATTCATTCCGTTAGCCAATCCTGATTAAGAGAAGTATCCAAGTAACCTTGGTCTGACATCAACACTTTCCGGGGACCCGAACATCCACTACTACCATAACAAATAGCATGTGCAACTGAGATCGATACCGTCTTAAACGTGTGTAGCTAAAATATATCCTTAAATCAGTTGTTTATCGCAGTAACAAGTAAGTGTGCATTCCATGTATTTATAAAACTGGTCTTAGCATATGCTGCATACATGGGTATCAAGTGTGGCACTCTAGTTTTTATGACCATATAAATATATAACCCATTCTTTTACAATCGTGATCGCAGTTTTATAGGAACAGTCCTTCCAGTTATTCTTTATAAATATAATAACCCCACAAGTCCGTGTACGTTTAACACTTATTTATTCCTTGTTGACAAATGTTCTCTTCAGTTATTAAAGTAAAGATTAGTACATAGAAAATTTATAATATCATTAATACGAATACAATTTCCTTATTCTGGTATCTCGAACCCCCGTGACGCTCAATTAAGCGGTTCTTTAAATCTTACGCCACGACCCGAAGGTGTCCAAACTTTTTATACCACAGCTCAGCCAAATGAGCACAATTTCCTTATGGTCAGTCGTGACACTTCTTCATCATGCAGGGACAATAAATTTGTCCGGCGAAAATAATATGTGACTTCCTTTTGTCTCAATATAGCCAAACAGCAGGAAATATACTAATTTGAAATGTTAAGCAGGAAATATACAATTTCAGCAAATTTACGCAGAAACACTTGTATGTTTACACAAGTTTTATTGTTTAAAGTTAAAAGCAATTATCGTTTCTGAGGATTAAAGTTGCTTTTCCTTACGCTAATCATTTCATATAACAGCATATAATTCTGAGAGTATTGAGTTTATGTTTACGAAAAAACAAATTACGGTTTACTGGGACATTATCGTAGAATATGATTAAATATGTAAGTAAACACGTTTGAAATAGCGGTACTTGTATATCGAACTAATGTTCACAAAACTGAGAAGAAAATAATACATGCTCTTCTTTTTCATCTGGGATGATACAATAGACATATATTGGGTTTTGTGTAATTCAGTGCTGGTGTAGGCAGAACCGGAACCTACATAGCTCTGGACATTCTGACTAACGAGGGTGATGCAGAAGGAGCTATAGATATCCCGGGATGTGTTCTCAACATGAGACAGAACAGGCCCAGCATGATTCAGACTTTGGTGGGATGTTTACTGATATATCTGGTGTAGATTAGTCAATTGTAGCAATGACGCGTGGTTCGTTTATCGATAACCGCAATGTGGCGGCTACCGTTAAAATTGGTTTCACGAATTAAATTTAAAAGTACTTTTTGATTTTGCCAAATCATATCAACTCAAAATATTGCATTAACAGGACAAAATGGAGTTTTGATTATTGCCTTTATCTTTAAGTTAACTTTGTATTATTTTACTCATTACCAATTTATTTCAATTTATACTTACGTCTATCTAACATTATTATGCCAAAAGAAGTTTATTAATATGTTGCAGTAATGCATACCACAACGTTTCCCAGCAGTAAGTTAACATACACTTAAATCACTATTTATTCTTTATCTTATAACTATGATTTTTACTTTCAGAGTCAATACAAGTACCTACACCAGGCATTGGTCCATTCATTGACTGTTGATTGCTCGTTGATAAAAAAAGAACACTTCCATGCATATATGACTATGATGTCGAGCAAACGGGCGATACAGAGGCAGTTTGAGGTAGGATTGTTACTCAAAGTATAAAAGGTTTAAATGATTAAATGTAAATTAAATTAAGTTAATTTAAACACCGTTAATCCGAAGTCATCGGGACCAATATTAAGGATATCGGTATAACGATAATTTGGATTAACAATTTTCGAAAATAATTGCGTTCGTGAATTATTCATGGCGTAAAATATTAAGTCGTGCATATTGCCATGTCGACTTCACGTTATCAACATGTTGTTTTTGGTTTGAATGATCGTTCTCATTCTTTCTAATTATGATCGAATACATGCCGACTAATCCTGTATAATACCTTTTACCTTATTGATACAATTTATCGCATATGTTACTAAATATAGTACATTTTTCGACCGAAAACATGTCTTTACGGACTGCATTCCACTACTGTAACGGCTGAAGTGCTAATTATCCATAATCGACACACCTCAAGGTATGCAAAAAAGCCATAATGAGATTACATCCTGTAAAACGGGCACATGAACAGGTAACCGCAGAGTTTAATCACGCGCCGCACTTGACGTAATTAGCAAATTAGCAACGCAAACATGGCTGGAGAAAGGATTCTTGCAATGTAAGCCAATATTTCGCGAGTAATTAAAATAATATCACAGTAAACGAATTTTTACCTTACAGTATGCTTATACCGGACACATCATCCTTCGTACCATCATTTTAGTTTAAACAACATTTATATACAAAATTTTACAGACAATAGGTACAACACGTGAATATGATGATTAATGGATTGGAAAACAAGTTAAATAACTAGTATTCCATTCCATGAAAATGAAATTTACAATATTATTCACAACATGTAACAGGTTGGAAACATGACATTGAGGTTGACTTACATGCATAAAAGTTCACACATATGATTTTAATCAAAGGAAAATTATAATCTTTAAAAGGAAAAAAAGGAATGTCCTAGGAAATGTTATTTGTATTTAGGAAATGATATGAGGACAAACATAGATAAATGACACACGGTCATTCAAACAGAGTTGAATTGATTGAGTGCCTGTACCACCTCTCTCGTTCAGCTTCCTTTTATTCTATCGTTATCTTTTCCTCCTTCTAACTAAACGATTTCAGACTAAGACAACTTGTTTACATACCATAGTTTACACAATACGACTATAAGACTATATTTATTCGAGTCACCGCAACTTGCGCACTAGCCTAAGCAGCGTAAATGACCTACAGAAGCGAGACATAGTATAAGCCTTAAGGCTTTCTTCTCAATTCTGTTTACACTATTGTTTTGTGCATTATTAACATATTCGTTGTTTATATGCATTACATATTTGGTCTTTGTTAACGTTGATTATGCTCAAATTTGTTAAACTAAACTAATTGTTAATATCATATCGAAATAAATATTGTTTAAACCAAACAGAGTTGAAGTATTCAGACATTAAGGTAATTTATTTTAAGACAGGTAACGCATCATACGTAGTTACATTAAGCAAAAACAATCAATTAAAATCAGAAAAACGTAAATTAAATAGTGATAAAAAATAAATCCTTAATCTAATATCGTCTGGTATGCCGAGTATCAATGCCCACAAGTATGTTCCAGTTGCGAAATCGTTTGGAAGCGATATATACTCCTGCACTTTCAGAAAAACAAGTTCATTGTGCGGTTTTCTGAGGTGCTCGTCGCCATAAAGAATATTATTGAGAGTGACCGGACAATGGGAGATTGTTGAGTATTCGGTGTCAAATGTCGCTGTACCGAGGACAGGATAAAAGAAAAATATGTATTGTTTCATTTACACCGCATGACCATAGTGAAGAGTTGACAATCGATTTCCTGAAAATGTCATAGTTGAGTGAGCTGCAGTCAAGGCGCAGGCAAGCATGGTAAATTTGACCTTGTCTAGAACCTACATTGTATATGGGCGACGATTTAGATTTGTTGCTTTTCAGTTAATGTTTGAATGATGCTACTCATTTTGAACGGAGTCAGTTTGTTTTTCAAGTGAGCAGAGCAGTTATCCCAGACAACGTCGGCATGACGTCGGACGTATGAAGGAAATATACATTTTCTCGAGACTGGATCGACTAAGCAAAGACAAATTCTCTTCCATGCTTTCTGCAACATGAGAGTGATATTTTGGTTCCATTTTCCGTCGTCTGATAGGGTGGCATCTAGATGTTTATGAGTAGATACTTGAGCAATAGGAACATGGTTTATGTGGAGAGGTGGATGTTGAGGTTTGTTATGTTTAAGTGAGAAAATAATGGACACGGTTTTTGATGGGTTGCAGGATACTAGCCAAAACTGAGACACTGATGGATATTTTCTAGGTTATTATTGAGAATGGAAGCGCCAGTTGCAGGATTTTCAACAATGATGTATAGGCTTGTATCATCCGCAAACAAACTGACGTGACAGTTTACTTGTTGAATTACGTCATTTATATTGATGAAGAACAGAAGAGGTCCGAGAATGTATCCTTTAGGGACGCTTGCATTTATAGAGGACCAATCAGAGGAAGAATTTGCACAAACGTCAAGTTACATGCGGCCCGCCAGATAGAAAGTGAACCAGTCGAACAAGATACCAGGACTACCATTGGCGGATAGTTTCGACAAGAGACCACAGTTCCAGACGCCGTCAAATGCCTTAGAGATGTCACAGAACACTGCACGAACCCCAAGTCTTTCGTCCAGGGCTTTGAATATGTTCTTGTAGAAATAGGTTATTTGATTAACGATTGAGTCACCTTTGACAAAGCTAGACTGATAAGATGTAATGAGGTTGTTTGAGAAGAGCCAGTTAACCAGAAAAGGTAGCTGTACACGTATTTATACACGCAGCATTCCATGAGCTTACCAAGACAGCTTAGGAGAGAGATCGGCCTACAGTTAGAAGGCTTAGAGGGGTCGTCTTTCTTAAAAATAGCGCTGTTTGCAAGTTTCCAAGCTGATGAGGATACAGAAAGACTTAGTAAGAGATTAAAAAGGTCTGACAGGGGTTTTGAAAGTTCTTCCACACTCTCCTTAAGAAGTCAGGGATGGAAAAGGTCTGGTCCACAGGATTGATGAGCATTATTTTCACTTCCATTTTCAGTATAAGTAAACGATGTCTGCTGTAATCCACAATCAATTGATACATAAACCAAGCAGTAGGTTTTGCATCACATGATCGAAACCACACCTATATTACTCCAAGTTTTACATTGATGGTTATCAAGAATATGTCATCGACATAATTTAGTAATCCATTCTTTCTTTTTTAAAACCGCTAAACAATACAATTTAAAATAATATTCGTTGAAACACAAACACATGGTGTAATTTTGAATTTGCTCAAACATGCTACTAGTACACGCTTTAAATGACCTTACCTTAAAGCTGCACTCTCACAGATTTAGCGTTTTGACAACATTTTATTTTTTCTCTTTGAACGAGCCAAGTTATGCGAAAATGCATGGAAACCAGTAAAATAAGACTGCTGACTAAATATATGAGCGAAGTTTTTCATAGTTAAGTTCAAAAATGATGTTTTATATCACTGGTGTGCAGATATTTACACTAAAATTGACTCATTCCAAGACAAAAAATGGTAAATCTGTGAGAGTGCAGCTTTAAGAAATATCTTAAATTTATCCAGTATTTATCATTCCACACCACACAACATTGTAAACTATGACCTAGAAACAATGACTGATGACGTCCCAAATACAATAGCTGCGTCATAATTCAATCAGTGCGACAATTTTCCAATGTCCGCATTTCGGACCAGGTGTGCCATTATGGACAGACAACACACCGGCGCCGTTTATTAACCTCTAAGAAATGCATGTCAAACAAAATTACAGCACTTGAATGCTTTCATAACATGTTTGAATATCAATTAAAATACACTTAGTTAACTCAGTTTCGTTTGGCTCTTCTCCGCATTCATCGGCAGCGGGTCGATTGATTAATTTGGCGATCGAATATGATTAGATAAACATTTCAAATCATATTCAGACTGTGTAAACCACCCATTTTATACACTCTACACTAATCCCAAATGAACCGATCATTATCTGACATCTATGTTTGTTATATACGCGTGCTCAATGTCATTATTGAACAGGAGCTAACTGTGCGAAACAACAATAAATTCGGATAAACGGTGTTCGGATTAACGGTGTTTAAATGTACTATGTAATTTCTTAATATCAAGTGTGTGTGTGATTTACGTAAATAATATTCATATATAATGTCGCATTCTGATTATACGTTAGAAAATGCAGTTGAATCAGAAGCAAAAGTCTGATGGGGAGGTTACGGAAAAGAATTGGCTTCTGACAAATAATAACAGAAACCACGCAGCTATACCAGGTATCACGATTATTTTGATTTCAAAAGAACAGTATTTGTTTAACTGGCTTAAAAACCTCTGTTTCTTATATATAAAAAGCTACTATGTAGACGAATGAACATGATAAAAACCTTTTTAAAATACGGTTATCGTTAGTCCAGCCACATACATTTAAATGTGCTCATGTAATATTACGTGTGTTATCTTGTTCAAAGGGCCGGTGTACCCGTCCTAATGATCGTTGGTGACATATTTCATTTGATTTTAATGTGCCACCTTCTGCCGTTGTTGAGGTTTCTGTTGTTTCCCATTGATCATGCGCCCTCTTCCGTCCGCGCGAAATTCCAATCCCTGAAGCAAATTGCTTTTGTTGATGATACGTTATCCCTGTATTTGCATGATTTATATTGTTTGTGTTGTTTATTGTTAGGTGATTCCAACAGACCGCGTCTTTATCTGTTTTTGAAACCAGGCGAATCTGATTACATTAATGCGATATACATCGACGTAAGTAAAATTATGTTCCAAAATAACTTGATAGATTCCTTTCAAATTGCTAAATGAGATTCGTCAATCGCTCACTATGCCTCAATCTTAGCAACGGGCGTGCTGCAAAGATACCAAGGAATGTGATACATTGAATTGTAAATGTTACTAATAAAATTAGATAAACTTTGCAAAAGCTAACCTAACTTCGCAATTGCAAACAAACTTTCATGAAATCAAACAAATTTTGCAAACAAAACAACAAATAAAGACGTAAAATTTAAAATATATGTTATAACTACTTAGAAATATCGCTTCGATAAACTGATCGTACGCTTCATGTGCTGTTTAGATAGGCCCCATACATTTAATAAAGATATCGTACGATCGCTTTTTGGATATATCTGGGTTATGATAATATCTATGTTGCTTATAAATAGTATTTTGTTCTTAAAATAGTTTGCTTTCTTATGGAAGTATAGTATTCAACTGACATGGTAACACTGACAAACGTTGTTTTTAAAGTATCTTACGACAGTTTGTTGCAAGCGTGTTGAAAAGATAGCTCTATACGTATTTGGATTGAAATAAAATACCCAATATTCGTTTGTCTGCAGAAGATCTGTTGACTTAGTTTAATCATATTTTACTGAGGAAAATAATCAATATAGATAAATAATTTATCACATTTCAGGATCAGAACAGTAGAACTAAACTAATATGATTCATTCCCCTGTTGTGATAAATTACAGTTGACATTTTAGACAGTTATTAGCAATGAAGTTATTATCAGACACGCTTTATTAAATTATGCTTTAAACACACATGATTAGATGTGAGACTTGATGAGATTTGTTAGCTTGCTGAAGCATATTTTTCTTTACATTCGTTATTAATACACTGATCAATTTCAAAATGATACTATTATGAAAACTGCAGGGACATTGTCAAAAGTGAAAATAAATGTAAAATGGTACTCTGTATAAAGGCCATCTATATGCCAAACGAGTTTGACGAAACGGCGAATATTAAATCACATGCATTTGTGTGACGTTCAATGTCTTTTCAGAGTTTAAAAACAAAAAACCGCTTCTTGGTTGCACAAACACCTCTGCCTGACACCGTTTCCGATTTCATTGCACTTGCTGTTCAGGAGAACTGTTCCTGTATTGTTAGTATGGAGGCACAGGTAAATTGTTGAATGAATGTATGTTTTTACTTTGACCACGTATATAGAGATATATAGCTAGTGTTTTAAGTTCTACCGTTTCTTCCCTAATAAAAAGCGCTACAAATTGTATATTACGCTGTAATTGTCATAATTTACCTGTGTTTATGTATTAAGCACTTATTTTTATTGTAATATTTGTTTTTATATATTTTATAAAATAACAAATTTCTTATCAAGTATCCAGTTATATAAAATACGCGATATCTTTATCAGATTTGAATAAAAAAATGGTTTGGTGTTACTTATATTGTTATTTCCAGGGGATTGGCTTATACGTTCCTGGTGACAATCTATCAACGAAGAAAGGTGTGATTTCCATAGTTTCCACCATAGAACAAAGTACACAACACTTTGTAAAAAGAAAGCTACATTTTAAACACGACGGAAAGGTACGATATAAGGCTGCATGATTTACCCCAAAATCGCAAACTGCCATCTATATTTTGTTCGAAAAATGATATGTTATTTTAATAGTTTCTTATGGCTTAAATGCAAACAAATATGAGATTTTCATTCTAAAATAAATGAAAATAGCATCAGTAACAACAACAATAACACCACTACCACGACCAACAGAAACAATAATTCTACACTTAGCACCATCTTGAACAATAACAACCGGTTATGCGTAAGCGATATTATATCGCAAACATTATCTCTAAACAATATGTTTTCGTTGAATTTCAGAACAAGTCGGAGTTGAGAATACCACACTATGAATATTTGGACTGGGGTAGAAATCAAACTAGTCCGAAGTCGGCAGAAAACTTTGTTACCTTCATCAAAGAGGTTGAAGACGCATCCAAATCATCTCACATGCACGGACCGATACTGGTGCATTGTATGTACGTACTCTCTTTGTTTTAGCTCGAAGTCGCCTTCAGATGTTGTCTTAGTGTTAAAAAAGAGCGTTTGAAATCACAATAGACCGAGTATCTCCGATATGATGAAGATTTAATGTAGGAAGATATAAAGAAAAAAAAATAAGACAGTAGACATTCGTTTACACGATCTATTTCCATTGTGATAGGAACGGTGCTGGAAAGAGTGGCCTTTTATGTGTTGTCTCGACATTACTTGAAACACTTAGTGAATATAATGAAGTCAGTGTGGTCAATGCGGTGAGGAGAGTCAGAGCTAGACGACCGCTTTCAATTCCAAATGTGGTAAATATAAAAACTATTTTTTCAAACAGATCATATTATATCGCATATGCGTGGTTTTATGTTTGAATCACAATGATACACTTGAAATCACAAGGGCAAACCAGTAGTAATATGTTAACAATGTTTATGTAGCGAGGGGTATGGTTCAATGCCTAACATAAACTGAACGAGAAACACATTGAAAAACTGCATGTTAAATACGACTGTTCAATAATGATAATTACATGTAATGAACAAGAATAAACTTTAACAATTTGTATCATTTAACAGTTTCAGACAGTCGTATGTCTCTTTGTTTAACTACTTAGTAGTATTTGATCTTGATTTTCAAGTTTGACATTTGTGCTAGTAAGTATGCCAAGTGGACCATCAGATTTCATAAGAACAAAATTAAAGCTGCTATTGTATAGTCCAGACGTCATGCTATTTATGACATTGTTTATGGTATCGAATCTCATTTTTGAATTGGGCTTGCCTTTTTTTGGTATTTTAGAAATCGCCTATGCATGATCAATATTATTATTGCATTTGATAGAAGTTTGATTTTTCAGGAACAGTTTTACTTCTGCCACGAGTGTGTTCTCTATTCCGTAAATGCAACAGATAACGCTGTGTATTAAAACAAAAATGTGAACATGCAGAGGAAATGAACACCGCAGACTAATTTGGAGCACTGGCAATCGGTTTATTGCTTTGGCACGAACACATGTATATATACAATATATATAAAGATATGACAGCTACATTATCCACAATTCGCAGACATGGTGACACTTGCAAACGTAACATGATTGCAGTTCTGCATAACCGTAATCACATACAAAAACTCTAGTATTTCATCTGTCAATGTAAACATTGTGTTGTAAATATCATTGTAAATATTTGTAAACTTACTACTGTGGCTTTTTGTACCATATTGCAGAGTGTTTGATTTGATTAGAACGATATCCCATAGGGAAGGCTTAATAGGCAAGCTTACCGTGCGATAGGTAGAATTTGATAACACATAACGGTATTTCAATATATGCCCACCACTACCTGCACGGTCAGCCTGCCGATATAATATGAAAAACATACTACACCGAGCTCCCGTGATTGAATCTATTCATAACTGGAACTTTGTGGGCATTTTGCATAATTTCAATCTTGTGTTTGATGTAGCGGATGCATTAAGTATTGCTCTAATGTGTTATAATCGCATTGTACATTATAATTATCATGCTATTTACTATGTATGTATTGCAGTATGCAGGATGTTTTTGTAGAAGGTACTTTGAATAAACAATAAATAAGAAACGTGTAATGAAACGTCATAGCGAATAAACTTTTTTATTTTATTTTTTTTAAAATTGCGGTATTCAAACCTGCCTTTTAGTATGTTTTAAATGTTTTGGCGTCGATAAATGTTTCAAAGACAAGATGTATGGTACGACAGGAAATGCACGTAACAAAACATTTTAATGAATATTTAAGCCTTTGCATAACTTTAAATAATCCGTATAAAACTATACAGTTAATTAATAAATATTTGCATTCTTATTGATCAAAAGGCAGAATATGGAATGGTCAACATGTCCAATGGAACAAAGATATCACGCCTCACTAAGGTTTATATAAATATATTTAAAAGTGCATTAGTGAATCCGAAAACATGATTCTTATCTGTTTACTTTATTTACGTATGTTATATTGCATTATATGAGCAATTTATGTATTGAATTGTTTTAATAATGCTCCATATTATACTTATTCAAAATATATGTTGTATATATAAATACCGAATAAATTATTTTCTTCTCTGTGACCGGTTGGATCCAATTCATTTGTCTGTGTCGTTAAAACACAAAACTAATCTGAATTTCAAAAATAAGCTGTAAGCAAATTAAGACAAACATAAAAAACGAGAACAGAATAAGTGAATAATTCTTTTGAAATAAAACAGTGTCTTATTTTAAATCAATTATGCCATTAATACAATGATATTTACATAATAGTTGGTTATATGATTAAATTACTATTAGTAGTGTTCCTTGTTATTGTCTATTGTAAAACATTTACTGTCATATCGGACAATACAAGTAAACTAGGCGTCACTACGCGGAATTCAATTATACCACATGTTAATCATTACACGGTACAAAATCGCGGACCTCATGATTGAAAACACACACCTGTGCTAAAACAGTCGTGAAAAATCTCAATGACTCTGTTTGTGGGTTCCGTAACTTCTAGTTATTTCTAACCCGATTTGGATGTCGGGTTTTGCTATTTAGCTATTCAAATGTAGGGGTTTCTCAGTAGTATTTTAAAACATTTAGGCGACATTAAACATTTGATTTTAGTGTCATCTGTTAATGATAATACGTTACTTATCAGTGACGACCGAATGCAGCAGCGTCAGGATAACAGGCAATATTTAAGAAGTATTACTCGGCACTGAGGGTCATATGACATTATAAGGACCTGCCAGTCAGCCAACGTATATGGACCGAGGCGCTAGCCGAGGTCCATTCACCTTCGGGGGCTGACTGACCGGTCCTTATAATGCCATATGGACCGATGTGGTGTGTTATATTTCTTGTATTATACCGAACATTTTTCATTACCATTCAATATTTTTAAAGCGATTTCAATGTGTTTTATTAAATAAAGCTAACAATGTTACTTGAGACAAATTTTCGCCGTCGTGAAAATAGCAAGCCCCACTTACCCGTTGTATGACATCAGCGGTCCATATAACATTTTTGGCGAGGTCTGAACCGGCTAAAATTATAATATGGACCGCTGATCATTAAACTGGATTTTCATAAAAATACAGTGTGATACGGACCTATCGAGTTTATATATACAAAGAAGGGACACATTTATGTGATGTATAATATTATTTATTATTTCATCAATACTGAAAAGCTACAGAAACAAGCTCTGTCAGTAGTAAAAAGTTTAATCAAAACCCACGTTTAATGGCACAGTGTAAACGAAAACGACATAGAACACAAAAACAAAAGATCACAAGCAAGAAACATTGAAGGACAGCACAAAACTCCGCAAAAAGCACAGTGCGTTTATCAGGTGTCGACATCCAAAAAGACGACCACAAACAACTCCCTTCTAGAAAGACCAGTGTTCTATCATTTTCAAATATATAGCTTCTTAATTTAGTATGTGGAATTGCAGTCCTCTAGAAACGTAAGTTGTGCTAATTTAAGTCTGAAATACTGCAAACGTGTGTTATCTATGCGTTCTTAATTTTACAAGCAGAAAACAAGTTCATTGAAAATACTAATATGTTGCTCACCACCGTATTTCGCTAGTAGGGAGACTAGCGTAAATAGTCAACATTCTTAATTTGCTACATTAAAATTAAAAATTAAAAGTACGAGGACTGTCCCACTAAATCGTAGACTTTGTTGATAAAAAATTATATGACGTCACATATGAAAAATACTTTGCATCTAATTTATTTAATATATAACAAATAAAAAAAACAAGAAAAACTGAATCGTTATTGTTTAGTATAGATTTCATACATTGTTTTTAATGTACAAGTATACCTTACCGGCGCAGTCTGATAATCAAACGTTAGAAAATTCATTAGTTCTGATAACAGTGTTCTAAAAAGACATTTGCGTCATTTTCCCCGGGAAAACGTCATATCGTATGACGACGCCGTTGTTTGACGTCATCATGTTAAGTTTCAAACAATATTGACGTTATTACTGGCAACGATACACACGATAGTATTACATCATCACTGTGATAAGCAGAAAATGGCGACGTCAGACAAAGAAGCGTCGCACAGAACAGCTATTCAATTCTGTGTACAATCAGGAATGATACCTATCAATACGTTACGCCAGATGAAATTCACAAAACGTTACAAGAATGTTTCAAGAGCACTTGTGTATAAATGGCATGGTAGATTTAGCGCCGGTAATACAGAGTGTACACCTTGTGGGCGGCCGAAGTACAAGGATTGCAGAACAATGAAATTCGTGCTACTATTCGCAGGTTGGTTAATAATCAATTACTTAAATACTTTAGATAAAAATATAACTTAAAATAAAATTATTATAATAATAAAAACATTGCTTGAAGTTGATTACATGTTTAAATGATTAAAATTAATGTTTAAAACCCTTATAACATTTATTCATCAAACTAAGGAAATTGTATTTTGTCTCATTCCAGACGGTTCGCCATGATCTTATGCATGCGTTACGGAAGAAGCATGGCAGCTCAGACTGAAAACGTAGTATTGCACCAGGACAACGCCCCAAGCCATACCTCTAGGAACACACAACTAGACATCGATGTGTTAGGGTTCCTGCGAGCTATCCATCCACCAAATCCCCGATCTTGCGCCATTGGATTTCGCATTTATTCCAAAGTTGAAGACATTTTTGCGAGGAACACGATTCAATGATAGAACTGAGATCAGCCATGCAATACAAACATTCAATCGCACATTAGACCGTGATTGGTTCATAAACGTTTATGAGAACTGGGTAAGACGCCACCATAAGTGTATCGCATATCAGGGCGAATTCTTTGAGAAGGCATAATATGTGACATTATTTTGACGTCTACCGACGCAATTATGACGTCGGCTTGAGCCGGTTATGTGTACATTGTATTATTTAATGCTTTGTAGAATTTTTATATATTGTTTCTTTGTAGTGTTTTATTTCGTGTGTATTTGCACAAGATGACGAATAAAACGTCAGAGAACTTTGTCAACAATTGGTTCATTAGTTTATTTCAAATACGGAATGTCGAATTTGTGGTTTGGCAATTTTGGCACACTCAATAGATGATACATTGGATGTAAGTTAATTCAGGTAAGGATCCTACATCCACTTCGTTTATCAATTGAATGAAGGGACCATCAAGGATTATAGCCGCTGGTAACAATAATAATAATAATAATACGAATCATTATTGACAATTCAGTGTATGTACCAGAGTATGGAACTAAAATGCCTAACTTAAACTTCTTTTGAAGGCTTTCGTCGTACCAACTGTGCTTAGAAGTAAATATGTTATGGTGTAAACGTTCTTTAAATTGCCTGTGATGTTAAACGATTGTTTATCCTATTATGAAGCTTTATGGTCCTAGATTAACGAAAATATTACATACTTTTAATAATAATAAGTTAATAACCTCCACTTCCTGGTGTGCTCACTTCATGCCTTTCAGTTAATCGAATAGGTTAGGGAACACCATCTTATTGTTACTAGGTATATTAAATTATGTTGACTTTGTGGCAAACTTCATTTGTTCACTCCCAAATAAAAAAAACATGTTTTCTTTCCATGTGAGTCTTTAAACCTATGCAAAAGTGGCTACTTTTTTACTTCAGTTTCATCCCTCATGGTATATAAATTTTCTTTCCATATTCTGCCCCATGAAAAGGGTACATATATATATATATATATATATATATATATATATATATATATATATATATATATATATATATATATATATATATATATATATATATATATATATATATATATATATATATATATATATATGTATGTATATATATATATAATTGGTATGTTTATCAAGAATTGTTAGATACCGCCTTGGAACGGTCAGTAAAATGTAAATTTACTGGGGGTTTAAACCAGTTTATGTGCACAAACCTCACCCTTATCCCAACAATTCCTAATAAAAATAAAACGCAAAAGATAAATCTTATCAAAGTATGCATTAACTTGAGGAAACTTATCAATAAAACAAATAATAAAAAACGAAAAGGTAAACCCTATGTACTTCAATGATTAGAGATCCCAACTCTTTCTGCAGACGGAGGGAAACAATTCAGAGCACCTAATGCAAATACTTTTCAAAGATACGATGCAGTCATCGTTAGAAGGTTAAAAGGTTTAAAACTGTGTGATCATAGAGTTTCATAATAAAAAGCATCATTGTACTAAAACTGGGAAAAATAAAGAAAAAACATTATTAAAAATAAAAGCGACTAGTATATGCTATTCTCTCCTTCCAAATGATTTGAAAACGTAAAATAATTGAAGAAGTCACAGCCAAAACACTCGGAGTCAGTCAACTCGTGTTCACGTGTTTAGAGTGTTCAAATGAATTAAAGTACACTTCGTTTATACTCGAGGAATATTAAGTAAACGTCTCAACACGACATACTTGCATGTAACCCGTCACTTAAAGAAATGAGTAATTCAGAGTGATGAGCATCTACGGGGTGCAATATACCTGAAATTCTTCTTGTATGTCCCTTGGACAAAGATTGCGCACATATTCTGGTAGATCGGCAATATGTAATTTGATTTTGCTTACTCTAACGTTGTTATAATAAACACCACCATTTTCCTCAAATGTTGCTGCAATTTCCCTTGCAGAAGCATCATCTTCGTCTACAATATTTTAAGATTGAGCAAAAATGGTTTAATTTTTGTCTGCAAAACCATTAATTGATTATACAATTTGATTGTGAAATTGCATATTCGTCTGGCATCTCGTAAGTTTCAGATTTAATCAAGATTTTTTGAAAGACCCGTCTGGCATTTTGTTAATTTGATTTAACACAGTTTTGCATGGAACAATCATCTTTAATGTATTAAGTTTAACTAAACACGAGCTTTATCAAGTATATCAATCGCCTTTAATTGTAAATTGTAAGTTTGACTTAATGCAAGCATTGTAGAAGCGTAAAATAACCTTTTAACTAATTAGATAATAATCTTACCAATTTCAAGATTGTCTTCTAATAAAATAGGCATCCATTTCTTGACAGACGTCTTCGGTTGTGGACTATTGTAATTGGCGTTTTCTACGATATTAACAGAGTGCCTATTGTCGGTATCCCCATTGGCGTACTCTGTTCGGCAAACTCCTGAGGAAACGAATAAAGGTTTGAATGTTTGCATACTTGTTGAGAGTGTTCATTGTGTTATAAAAAAGTATTTGACTGCTAGATAATCAAATAGTTTATTCAACAGTTTTATCAATAATAAAATGATCTCTAATTATTTGGTTAACTTAAACGTTACGTGCCATGTCCTTCTTAAATTTAAAACATTGTTGTTATGAGTACACAAGAATATCATTACTGACTCTACAGAGCACATACATACTTTCTTTGTTCACAGTTGCGTACAAGACGGACAAGTTCTCAGGTTCTCTGACAGGTGTTTTGCTTTTATTTCTCAAATTGACTCTTCTGAAATTGGATGGTCATTTCATTTCGTTTACTTTTATTGAGATAAGTACGATTAATTGATTCATGAAATTTCTTTCGCTTAAGACTTTTCGTTTATTACCTTTGTTGAATAAAAAACAGTCCAACAAGCACAATGACAGCAAGAACAACAACTCCTCCGCCAATACCCAAACCAAGTGATGAAGTTTGTTTGTCCACTTCTGTTTCAATCAAAGAGGAGATACGAAGAGTAACATAAATATCAACCACGCATGTAATACCAAGCATAACAGATACATTATCTTTGTCGATAAAATAAAAGCTTTAAAATACTCATGTAAAAAACAGAGAAAAAAGTATTAGTGACAATGTACAAAAATTGAATTGAACAACAAAATCGTTCTGAACCTTGAGGACAAAATATCCCGCTGAATCCAGTTTTGCAACCGTATAAGCACATTCCAGTATGTTCAAAACAAAGAGTGTTTTTGTCCTTAGGTTTACAATAAACTGCACATGTGTTTTCACATCGCTTTCCAAACTTATTTGCAACACATCCATTTATACAATTTCCATAAATGCCACATTCTGATGTTTTACATCTATTACTGCACTCCTGTCTACATTGAGGTCCGTATCTTGTCCTGTTCTTGCATTGTGAACACGATCCATCTGTTTGATTGCAAGATAAACATTCTGGTTCACACTTTCTGTCACATGTTTGGTTCCAATATCCATTAATGCATCCTTGAAGACATCTTCCCGTTGAAGAATCGCATTCATTTTCGACGCATTTGAGATTGCACTGGCAGGAAGCTTTCGCTGCCGAACAATTACCGTGTATGCATTTTTCTTTACATCGATACTTACATCTATTTCCAAAACGACCATCCGTACAAGCAGTGCACTGTGTAGAACTAATGCACAATGTACAATAATTGGGACATTCTGAACACAGTTCAGCGTTTTGGTAATAACCGTTAACACACCCATTACACTGAGTGGAAAGCGTACATGTACATCTGGTGAATTGACAGTTTATGCATACACCATTTTTAAGGTAATATCCGGGATTGCATCTAATACAACCGGATTGCTTAATACATTTGAAACAATTAAATCCACAAATGTCCTGGCAGTTGCTACCATAATATCCGGTATGACATTCTAAGTTCCATCTGTTGCAGGTTTTACACTGCCTATCGCAGAAATATTCACATTTGTAACCATAGTAGCCAGCAACACACTTATAGCAGTTATTTCGATCACATCTGGCACAATTAGTATGCAGGCATTTGGTATCACACTTATCACCCCAATATCCATCTAGGCAGCCAAAATTGCAGTAATATCCGTTTCTGCATTTGTTGTACTCTCCGGTAGCGCAGCAACCGCAATCCTGACACTCATCTGGATTCCCTGTACAAATAATATAACAACACATGTAACATTCCTACTTGTTTTACAAATGGTTCGGACTAAAGCCTTTTCACGGGATTTTTGGAAAACATAATACTGATTGAACCGATTATATTGTATGTACATTAACTCTTCTAGAATCACCACTGAAAAAATCAAGCTAAAAACATCACAATTGCATTTTTTTATAATAAAATGTTTCATAAATCCTAGTTCACATATTGCGACCCATTTTTGTCATTGGATCATGAATGTTCATTGTCAGATTTTTCTGTTCTTCCAATAGATGTCGTTTATAACAACCTATAACATTTATGCGTGAAAACATTGTGTATACATGAACTAATATAGTGCTTCCGAACGGTCTTTATATAAAACTTATACTATATTAATTTAAATACAGTCAAATATTTGTCTTAGTTTATTATGTTTGCCTAATACTTTTTTATTTCACAATTTGTTAAATGCTTTTGTATCACTTATGATCCGTAATGTTTATTTATTTTCTTCTGTATGTGTCTATATCATATTTCAATTTTTATCGATGTCATTGGTCTTGCCGTTAAACGACGTGCCGTCATTAAAAGGTGTCACTTCCACTCTATGATTATTTGTTTTTATCTACTGCTGAAGGTATAACGTCGACACTATTAGATATCAAAGTTTATTTAACAACATTACGTGTTTGTGTGATTTTTATACATTATTTATAAGCATTTCGTTTTTAACAGGATAGTTAATAACCATTCTAAATGTACAGAAAGGAAAAAAAGTGGATTTGATTTAAAAAATAAAGTTTCTGCTTCAAAGAAAATATCTTCTTAAATTTAACTAGTCTATATTTTGTTTTCAAAAGTGTTATTCAAGAAAGCGTGATTATATATTGCGTTCGCAGTTAATTATGAATTACGTTATTTTAGGCAAATTTTAGTATCATTTCTTTAAATTAATGTAAAACATCGTAAAGAAGACTTAAATTAACTAATTTAACTCAGACTTGTTATAATTACTAAACCGTTAAACTGCTTGATATTGATAGTCTTAATGAAAATAAAAAATCAACACTGTGGTGTTTACGAAAAAAAAAGGATTCACTTCACATATAGCTTCTACAATGATATTGCCTTTTGATATTTTTTATTTATAAACCCCTAATCATAAGCTTTGAATTCATGTCAAGATATTGATATTTTATTGACAAATGCAAAAGTATTCAAACAAAATAATAAAATATCATGCTATTGGTTTAAAAACCATGCATGACTCGAAAGAAATACCCATGTGTAATTACTTTTTATAGTGTTGTGTAATTGCATGAGTGTTCATAAATTACGCAAATATAAAATCACAAAAGCCTTATTCTTTGATATCACAAAATGGGAGCTTCGTAAGCTCCGTTGAGTAAATATCATATTATGAGTAAAATATAATATTTTTATTTGTTATTTTAACTGTTTCTTTTTATTATCTTACAATAAAAATATGTTGCCTGCCTTAAATGGAAGCAACTTGAAAAATGTATATTTATAATATTGAATTGATTGGAGTTATTGAAATTGTTTGTGTACAGTGTATGACATCATTTATCAATAGCCTACGAAGTTGCACAATTCCAAATTGCCTTTTAAGTATATACATTTGTAACCTTGACTCCAATTGTCATTCAATTTAGTTAATATGTTTTTTTTAGTTCTTTGCAGTTGTAGATCCAAGATCCATATCAAACGAACATATATTAAGTTGTTATCGCTCTTTGGTGGTTGCTATACTCTTAGTCTTATTGATTACCAATATTCTGATTTCACATTACTATTTAATTGACGCCACTAGCTCCGGTTCCTGGATTTGAAAATCGGAGAACTCGAGCATGTCCCTCCCTAAAGTTAAACATTCAAAATGTTTTTGAATGTTCTCTCCCGGGAATATATTTGCATGTGTTCTTAGAAAATCGGGCCAGATGGACGGTCATATAAGTTCTTATGTCATCAAATTATGACAACAAACAAACAAATAATAATTGTAGCGATAATACCTTATTTTTGAAATAGTTTTTAAAAAAAAGGTTATATAGTTTAAAGTGACACTCTTATTCAAAATCAATACATATGCATGTATAACAAACATACATTTTGACAGACAAACCGTTAACTACTTACTAAATAAATTACTGATAACAAAATTGTAACCGTGTATTTAATAGCAGAAAGCGCAAACATATAAAATAATTGGTGAATGCTAAAAGATTTATAGTGGTCTACTATAGTCTCATAAGGTAGAAATACCGTGTGTTATGCTCATTTCTTTCAAATTGAACTCGGTATCTTTCATTAGAACCATTGTTTTCGACATTTATTCATCCTTTTTTGGAATATTTAAACAATATTTTTAATTGTGGTGAATCTTATTTAGGAGTAAGAGTGCGTCTTTAAAAATTTACATCTAGCTTTGTTGAGTGTCAAAAAAGACAGTTGTAAGAAATTTAGAAAAACAGTATAAATAATTACCTCGAGTTTGAACAACTATCAGACAAAGAATCACCGCGTTGTAGCATATCCACATGATGAAGTTAAAAAGGAAACTCAATTAAAATACATTCCATTGGAGATGTCACCATTTAAATGATTGCACCTTTTCTATTTTTCAAAACATATTTCAATTACAAAGTGTTACTCTTTCTTTTCACATGCATAACGATTAAACGATAAATCACCGATGAAACAGCTATTAAATAGTCTAAGCACAACTACGCCACTATTTGACAAGGAAATAAGGAAGTGAAATCATATACGACTGCTGATTATTATACTGCATGAATTTAAAAGAAGTCAAGTTTAGTAAATAAAGTATACTTATAAACTTCAAAATGAATCATTTGAATTAAGAATTTGAACAACGTCAATATTAAATATGTCTGGAGTATGATAATATACCCCAAGGAAATGACTACTCAAAAGAAGCTGATGACAACGCTTTTAGATCCCACTTTACATATACATCACGATTGAAGTCTTTATCATTGGAATACACCAGTGTACTTTTTAGTAGAAAAAGAAATGTTTCAGTTAATAGTATTGACATACACGATTTATAATAATTTCATAGTAATGTATAGTTCGAAATTTGATGATTAAGTTAATATTGTAAGTAGAAGTGAAGCAAAGTCTTCAACACGGACATAGCTGCAAACATACATCAACTCATTAACATTGCAAACTCTAAAACTCAGATGAGACTCGCAAAAAAAAACATCATTTAGTACAAAAACAAATGTTTACCTTTGTGCGATAACAGTTTTAGAATTAGGGCAACAATAATAAAGTGCTTTTAAAATCGATCTATGAATAAATTTGACAGAACTCGCATGCATCGTAGAACAAAAATGCATTCCACATATTTTCGAAATTATCGCTGCAATATGAATACACTCACCAGAATAACATTTACCTCAAACGTATGTATTACACTTTCGATGGTTTCGTTAAGTCTCATCAACATGTACAAATATTATTTGTTTTTTACCGAAGTGCTATTAAAAGAATTACAATTTTGCAGAATAAAATTATTGCCTACCGTCTTTAACGCCTTTCAATAGTGTATTTGTCATTTTATGATGTGAAGAGCAACTGTTTATGTTAGTAAACGAACCTACTTCGCCGCTTTTTGTTCAGTAGAATGTGTTTTATACATAACATCCCGTTAATAAAACAAAAGTTTCCTTCAGCAGCTTTGTGTTTAACAGGTAAACAAACAAAAAACCAATTTGCCGAAAGAAAATTCAACATAATTTAGTCGGTTAGACCAATTTCCAACACAGTGATCTCCCTTGACGAGTGTTGAGCATGCTTAAACACATGGAATAATAAGGTTATTGTAATAAATGACACGGTGCCGTTATGCCCTCCGTCCAATATGGTAAGTCTTATTCGGAATAACATTCCGCCTGATACTCTCGGTCTATTACCAACCAGGCGTTCCAGGTGTGCAGTTTATAAAACTTTCTCTATAATTTGACTCTTCTAAATGATAACTGGTCATTTGAAACTGATCATATAGAAGTCAGCAAATCAGTTAATACAGTTTTGACGTGTTTTTTATTCGTGTGTATGTAATATAATGAAATATGACATTTGTTACGAACACAATGTCATAAATGAAAAGCAACATTTCATGTATATGGTTTAGTAACGTGCGGCTAGTCAAGCCTAAACTATTAGCCAACAACAGGAATCTGGAACGATGTCCTGTGAAAATGTGCAAAATATATGCTGAAAAGGGCCAGTCGATTATTCTGATCTATATAATGTATTATGATGGTTGCAACAGCAGTTCACTTTTTTGGATCTCGGGGCATATGGTTAACAGCGCCCGAAAATACCTTGTCAAGATATTGAATTACAACAATGTTCCTACGAACCCGATTATGCAAATATTGAGACACTAGAGCATTGCATCTATTGACAACTATAGCTACATAAACTTTAATCAACACAGTTAAAATATCCCGTCTACTTCTATGCGACTTGCTCAGTCTAGCCAGCAATGCTCATGTTCAACTTGTCACTAAATCCACATCAAATATAACTGATTCTGGTGAATCCCGGAGGTAATATCCATGTTCAAATCTATCAAACTGACAAAAATCAGTGTGGTATTCCACCAGCTAATTCGCACCATTGAAAGCGACAGTGAAACTGACTAACGGTATTTTCAAACTTCAACAGCCGAATGTCATGTATGTACACACTCTCGTCATTACTGATGACTTCACACAGTTATGACGTCGCTTTTTTATTGATTTAGTTGATTAAAAGGAAATTAAAAATAATTCTTTGTTGTGTTAAAGGAAAAACATTTGAAAAGCGATTAAAACTTCAGACACGATTTTTTTTCACTGTAAATAAATGTTATTATGTGGGACTAATTCTTTCCTGCGGTTGAAGCAGCCTTTTAACTTCCATTCCATTTTCTTTGAATTAGGACACGATAATGCGTAATGAAAGAAACTTTGACCTTGATTTCGACCATAAATAAGTTATGTTATAAATAGAATCTCAGGTTTGTGTTTATCTTCTATTAAATGTATTAACATTTATTAGAACACTACAGAAACAAGTTCAGTAGTCAGAAGTTTAAACATAATCGTAATCTAAGAACGATAAAAAAAAACGACAGAGCCACGTTTTTTGAATTTGTTTGATAAATTTGATTCAAAGTAAACACTGAGTTGAGATATTTTATATATTTCACTCATGAACATAAAAATTGAATGTTTTACTCGTGGCTACACAAATCGTGTATTATAACTTTTTTGCTCACATGGTGAAGTTTACTAAGATCTTACACTATAACAAACTATTGTCCTCTATATAATGGTAAAATGTTAGTGTCATCTTTTTCCCACTATCTGTTGAAGTTTAAATCGATTATCAGGGAATATGATAGGAAACATAATTTAGGTGCTGTACAGTATATACATGTATATAATATATTGTTATGTTTCAATTACACGCGATATTGTGCTAAATTATAAAGTGGCAATATTTCATTCAGGATATTTATCTTTAAATGTGAATATGTATCGATGTGACTAAACAAAAAATATGAAACAACGTGTGCATGAAAAAATAGTTCATACATTTCTCAAACGCTCTTATTGCAATTTTGGGAAACAAGTAATTATGAAATACTAGTAGTTGTTTCTTTTATAGTCCATGATAGATTAAAGCAATGTTGAGTTATTATTTATTCCGTTGCTATTATGTTAGGATAAGTTTAAGACATAAGTAGACTTTTAACTAATTAATTGTATTACTTTAAGAAATTGTAACAATATAGTGATTATGAAAAAAATATATAAGAATACTGTTAATTGTATATAAATATTACAAATTATTTGCATGTTTAGGGCTAATGATTTTATTAAAGTAAAACAAATCTGAAAAAAATATATAACAAGAGATAATATACTGTACAAATGGTAATATGCGCTGTTAAGCAAAAGTACAACAGAGAAACACAGGTGTGCATATTCAAGACAATCCTCGATAGCGTGCAAATCGTGTCGTAATATTCATGTCGTGTGTGACAAAACACAAACGAAACTTTTAGGAAAAGCTATAATCTAATCCAGCAACACTTTAACATTCTCAAAGCTCAATTAATTACAGCAATTGTTTTCTTTTTAATCGTCTTGGCATTTGTGTGCAAGGTTCAAGAGTGTTTTGTATTTAAAAGTTTAATGTTCAAATGCCATAAACAAAGACAATGTTATATATATAGAATGTAACATGATAATGACACTGTGACAATGCGTTCATAAAATGTCAGGGAATTAGTTTCCTTAAATCCACTACACAATTCAAACTACAAACAACAAACGCAAAGCGTGGGATTTGAATAAATAAATATAAAAGGTGAGAGTTTGATGGAGTATATTTTTTAACATAAAGGTTACCGTGCAATAGGTAGCGTTCATAGATCAAAATATCTCTCTTACTTATACAATGCTACTTATCGTGCGAAAAGCTCGCATAATAATCCTCGTCTTATTGTTAGGGTTCTGATATGAGATTCAATTAAGATAAAATCAAGAAAACACCCAACAACATGATAATAATAATAAAAGCATTACTATATGCAAATAGTTAAAATGATATTTACAATAAAATGTTTATAATGACAGATGAACTACTATTGTTCTGTAAATCATGTCATGAATGAAAAGTAGTGGGTGAAATTTATTTCCGGGTTACAAAAATGCAAATATATTTTTTTTAAATAGCTGCAATCAACACAAAGCTCCAAGACAGTGTTGCTTGGGCAAATTTCCGATAAATCTGACCCACAAACATATCTTTTTTGTATTAAGATATTTCCGGAATCATGCTTGTTAAATATTGAATCTCAAAACTGAAAAGAAAGTGTCTTTTTTAAACATTTTAAATTTTGGACGTTCAATCGACTGTTGCATCGCTGCTGAACATTAAAATGGGCTTGTTGGCTACGCTCACTCGGCCCAGTCTTATTCATTAAGATTTCACTTCATGTCATCTAAATAGTGTGAAATTGTAACATCAATGCATTAAAGGATGTTATTGTTGTTGGTTATGGTGGTGGTAATTCGTCGTCTGGTAGTAATGGTGATGATGGTGGTGGTGGTATAGATGTTGTTTGTTATTTGTGGTGATCGTGATGATGGTGGTGGTATTGTCGTTTTACAGTTGTTGTTGTTATTGTTGTTGTTGTTTCTCACATATATCTTATACAAGAAATCATATAATTGTTATAATCGTAAGGAATATATTAAAATTAAATATCAATACACAAGAGACAGAGATACTGACATCTTGTTGATATGGGCACAACCACAAAGTCTTTAATCTGACCTTTCATTTGTGTTCAAAATGCAGCATTCATTTATCAATCTGTCTTGCACTTTGATCGTTGGTTGATCGTCAAGACACGCGTTCTCATTCTCTACTTGTCAGCAGGAAAGTAAAAAACAAACAACAACAATGAAAATAATAAAAGTAGCAGGAAAACATTTATTTTAATCAGAATGAGATGTAGAGGACACTACATAAGCGTTTAATTAATGCATACTTTATTAGTTTTCTATAATTTATAAGATTGTGTTCGATGACTAATTAGGTCAAACTATGACGCTGTATTATATAAAGTTTGTGCAGAATTTCCACGTAATTACTAAAAAAAGTCACGTTAGAACGTGTTACACTAGTTATATATCAAACACATACTTATAATGACGTGTTTTCATAATGGCTACATCACGTGTAATAATTAAAATTAAAACACGAAATTTCAGGGTCAAAGAACAAACCTACAGTCATTTTCAAAATATCTAGCGAGTCCTCTTCACCTGAACATTTTACCTGATGTTTTTCCCAGAAGCGGGTTTTTGTTTTGAAATTCTGAGTAAGAGATATGCCAAAAATGCGTTTGTTTCATTTTGTTGTTTGTTTTTGTATGTCGTACAGAGAATGTAAGGCATTAACTCTCAGCCTCCCTTATAGATATATTTTCTTAGGGTTTGTCCCTGCAGGTTCATTTTAAAAATGAACGGTTTATTTATATTGAATATTTTTTAATATAAAGAAAATGCCTTTCACCAAGTCAACAAGTCTTCCGCAGACTAAGGAATGTTGTGCATTGTATCTAACGTACGTACGACAATAAATAGTAATATAAAGGGTTTCAATCGAATATCGAATCGAATAATACAATTTCAATTGAATGATGTGGTTTCAAAACATTTTTATACCCAATACTATCAATAACATCTAAATAATCAGAATATTGATTCGAAAAACGATCGCACGCTATGTTCGTCGATCAAATGACTATTTGGCCATCTTATCAAAGCATGTATTGTTCGATTGCTTTTTCTGATGTGATATTTCTCAGTTGTTACATGATGATTTTTAAAGATTATCTGTTTTATTTTGCAATGGCGGTTTTATTTTTTTTCAAAATTATTTGATTTCTTATGTAAAAGAAATCAATTTAATGTGTGTATTTCTCTGTTTAAATTAAATTCCTGATATATCGATACTTGGTCGTACGCTTGTCGATATGACGGCTGAATAGTATGTGATGGACATTTCTCATTCAGCAATAAAGAGCAACCTATGTTAACATAATAAAAACATGCAATGCAAATTGATATGACATTTACAAATACAAATTAATATTTTAAGCGTTTATACTTCAAAATGTCTGAATATGTAAGAAGAGACTTTTTTGGTTGTTTGATGTAATATGTGTATTCGTCTTAATCGTCTTAATCGTTGCCTTCGAGATATTTTTATATAAGTAAGATAAAGTTGAACTTTTGAAAATCAAATTAATCGTAGTACATGTACCTGCTATATCCGCATGTTGCCTGTTGTTGTTGTTTTTGACAAACCGTAGCTTATAGTACTGTTACTTATCTAAGTTTTGCTCCCTATTCAATAGCATTTTCGAAGTATAACCGACATTTAATTTGAAAAAAATTAAATAAACTCGTACAAACCTGATAAATATTATTCGCATTGTATTTCAAACATTGATTAATTATAATGATTGAAACTTTGAGTAACGATTGTTTGTGTCTCTACTGTTTGCTGGACATCGCCATATTCATGGAAGTGTTTGCTGCTTATTAACGAGCAATCGAACTTAATGTGGACAAACTTTGGTGAACATAATTTAATTGACACTGCAAATAAAAACATATTTATCAATTAAACATGAATTCCATTGAATGCTAAGTGTAAATTTAATTTAAATAAAGTCGAAAAATAAGTGTAAGAAACAACAATTAACTTAACAAGTTCTTAAAGACAAAAGCAAGGACTAGAAAAATATTTTTGCCTTTAAATGTGTTGTTTTGGGTAAATCATGTATGAAATGTTCACCCTAATTTTTTATCAAATATTCAAACCGATAATTTACCACCATATTGCGCCAATCAACTTACGGAGGACGCTATGTTGTACCTATTGAATTATGGACGACGTCATATTTCGAGTATATATTTACAGAGGCCATATTGCACCTTTCGAGTAACTAACGGCGCCATATAACGCCTATTGATCAACGGAAGCTTAGCTTGTTCATTGCCAATTCATTACACAACTATAACATATTATAAAGCCACTAAAATCAAAGTGTACTCTTACCTCATCCCATTAACAACATTCTTCACCATAAAAGGTCCTCTACTTCACTTTAATATCACCTTACATCACTCTCCTCCAAGTTGGCCACCATGACAATCTTCTCCACGTGCTGTTGACAAATTCGCCATACTGCTTGGCCATTGGACCTTAGAATTGTATTCATGATTGATTATTAAACACACACGCACACACACGCACACACACACACACACACACGCCTACTAATAATGATTTGTCAGACATCAAATTAAGATGAAAGAATCACCTGTCATTGTGACTTGGGTTCACTAATAGCTAATTATTTCACCTCGTATTTTCTTACATTTGAAACTATCGTCATCGTCATTATCCGACGTTTGCATTCAATTTATTCATGTAGTTATTTGGCGTGTGCCTTTTGTTAAGGATGCAATGGAACAATGATTACAAGATAACATCTGGGTTAAAGGATATTTATTTACAGATACAAAAATACAATTTTGACACGATATGATACTGGTTTCACGAGTATATATATACTAAATGTTTGCTGTAACCTTTATAACGCGAACATGAAATAATGCGTTATGCTATGTAGGTGTATTTTGTATCAAATGAAAATGGGAACTTAAGAGAAAACCAACATATGTCATAAATGAATCGGTTGGTGGACCTAAAATTAAAGATAACAGGAAACCGATAGAGTATCGTTTTATATTTCGAAGACTTTATATTAGAATAATCAAAAATACTTTAATGTTGATAAAGTATAACTGTTTATACGTATATATTGAACAATCCATATTTACACTAACTCTCAAGCCATATTTGTTGTTACCTCTTTACAGCATGTAGGCTTAAATTTCCTTTCTGAGAAATAAACGGTTTTCTTTTGCATCCTTTACTACTTTCGTTTTATAAGAATTGCCGACCATTTCGATTGGAAACGCCTTTCTTGTATGTTAAGCATGTCAAATGATCATTTATAACAAGGGCCCGTCACATTTTCCTGAAATAAACGTTGTGCTTATAAAATGACAGATAATCCCCGTCAAGAGTTCAGTAACAAATACGTACGACATCGCTCAATGATAGCAGCTTTTATCTAGACTTAGGTCTATTTATAAAGAAAAAAAAACATTTCATGTTAAACATTTAGAAATCATTGCAAAGTGCCATGTTGATAGAATCCAAATCGATACAGAGTAGGTATTGTGCGCAATGCTTAATCTTTCGTCATAAAGAAAACCTTAACATTGAATAAAAATGTCGAGGGGACTTTGAACAAAATAGAGAAATGCGCAGAATTGGTGCAGCGTTGTCTCGAAACGTGATGTTTCTATATTGCATTGCGCTCTAAGTTGGATTGCGTCTTTATAGGTTACCATTTTACCTAGGTAATCATTTGGAAGAAAAGTTTAGCTAATACATGTCTTTTTTATTTTTAATAATGTTTTCTTTATTTGTTCCCAGTTTTAGTACAATGCTGCTTTTTATTATGAAATTTTATGATCACACAGTCATAAGCCTTTTATTTTCTAAAAAGCAGACTGTTAGTGATGTTCATAGTTTCAAACAACTACTGCATCGTATCTTTGAAGCGATTTTGCATAAGGTACGCTGAATTGTATTCGTCCGTCTGCAGATAAAGTTGGGATCTCTTATCATTGAAGTACTTGGGGTTTACCTATTAGTTTATTATTTTTTGTTTCATTATTACGTTTCCTCAAGTTAATGCAGACTTTGATAAGATTTACCTATTACGTTTTTTTCTGTATTCAGGATTGTTGGGATAAGAGTGAGGTTTGTGCACGAAAACTGGTTTAAACCCCCAGTAAATATAAATTTTACTGAACGTCCCAAGGCGTCACTTAACAATCCTTGATAAACATACCTATTTTTTTTTTTATTTAGCACTTTGTTGTTTGTGGAGTTTTGTGCTGTTGTTCCATGTTTCTTGTTTGTGATTTATTTATTTTTTTGTCTTTGGCGTTAACCCAGTGCCATTAAACGGGGTTTATGTTTAAACCTTTGGCTTCTGAGCTTGTTTCTGTTGTTTTTTCACATAAGTATTCAGCAAAGTTTTGTATGCCTAAGTTCATGCCAAAGAACAAAACACCATACATTTTTATATTTGGATATTTACTGTTTAATGAGATGCTGAACATGCATGCACATATACCATATAAATGTTTCTTACGTATGCCATGTTGTCATTTTCTATTTTGAAGACGTTTGAATAGTCAGTTTTATCGTCCCTCGTGATAACATCTGTTCTTTGAAGAGTCTCATACACCAGATCATTGAGTTCAACCTTACAAAGATTAGCATCCACTGTGTCATAATCTCTTCGGGCTAAAACAATCAAACATGCATGAGAACAAGCGAAGTAATTAAATTATACATACTTTTATCATAAGCCACTTTATGAATTGTAGGACGAAAGTGTTTAAGCAAATGTATTGACTATATTTGAACCTTTCTCTGTTTTCATATCCAATATATTTGTTTTGCTGTGTGTTTGATGAAATATGCCTTTTTGAATGAGCGCCAAAAAAGAAAGCTAATGCATTTTTTTTTTCAAATTACATCTCAATCGACACGACACAATATTATTGAAATACTTACCATCATGAAGTGAATCATTCTTAACGTTGTTATATAATTCATGGCGTTCTGTGTTTGACCTTCCTCTGAAATACATCATTTGACAATTATTGCTTTGTGAATATAGCATGCTTTCTTAATTATCTGCGCTTGCCACATATAGTAATGTCACAGTGAAGTGTTGACACACAACTCTGGATCGATTGTAACAAATGAGCAAATAATATAAGCAAACCCTTGGTACATTTCCGATTTTTATTGGCTGATCGGCTATCATAGGCCAATTCATAGGAAGTCATATAGAAGGCGAAATATGATATTCTTGTTAACTCGCGAGCGTAACATGACGTGACTTTAATCCTGCTGTACGCAATGATAAAATAATCGAGGAAATGGAATAAACGTCAGTGACGTCATTTGGTAAGAATGACATTATTGATGGAAACAAATAAATATATATTATATTAAATATATTATAAACATAATTATATAAATAGTTATTTAGGGCATTGCCATTAACGTGTTTATTTTATCATTTTGTAACTATTGTTACGAACATTTTATGAAACCAAAACAATGCAATGATTGCAACGATTAAAATTCGCAACGCCTCCACCAATACCCCAAGTGCTGCTGACAATGTTGTCTCTTTGTCAGTTGTATTTTCAATGCCTCCAGAAAAACAAAGTAATATTAACTATGTGAACATTAATACATTCTTACTTTACCAAAACTGTTTTAAGCTCACAATTGCTTTGTATTCATGGGATCAAGCTTCTAAAATTTATATTCCACAAAAACATAGTTATCGCTTTAAAAGGACACATTTAAGAGATCAATTTCACATAACATTTTTCTAATTGAAGGGAAAGAACTCTAACGGTACTAATCCAATCTAGGCAAAACGTATTTGTTAGTCGTCACACTATTGCTTCCTACATAATAGTTTTCCTATATATAATTAAGTAACGTAATATTGTTACTCAAATGAGACAAATAAAGCCTTTTTTTAATTATCAAAACGCACAGAAATTTCATGTTTATCACTGCCTTACAGTTTTAAACATTTCATAACTTATTTACTATTTTCAAATTATCAGTTACCTATAGATGGCTATGGATGGTTCAATTTGATAACAAATATCAACTTAACAGGGCACTCAATCGTGAGTAACTGACCCGATCCAGAATACATAACAGCGTAACAAAACATATACGCCTTAAATAGTCTACATTATTTCTGTTTGATGGATACGTAAAGAACAGATTGAAGAAAGGACAACGCCAGTAGTGTATACCTACGATTTATATTCCCAAACGTAAATTGGTTCGAATTGGTTTGTATTACTCGGTTTCAAGCCAGATTATAAGCCTTTGTATATAACATGTAGTGCATGCTTAATATTTGTATGGATCTGGCATGTTAACACAACAAAATCTTTAATTTGGAAGCTATTTTCCTAAAGCATGCAGTGCAAATATATAACAAAATGTATCAATAATTACGTAATGTGGTAGATATTTTAGATATACTTTCGTAGACGAATGAAAGCAGGCATTCTCGATGTTTCCGATGTTTTCAATTGTTTGTGTATGTATTACAATGGAACGTACAGGAACAAGCCCTCAAGCCAAGCATATGCGTATAAACATCACATACACAAATACAAACACCACAACATGACCACATAAATGAGTCAGTGAATATGTTGCAAATGAAACATTAAAGTGATTGTTCGTGCATGTGTGTTAAATTAAAGGGACTGTACAACAGATTGGCACCAAAAAAAGTTTTTTTCTGTAACGAATCTCAGGACAATTATTTAATAGAATGTGTTTCGCTTTGAAATCATAATTGTAAAAAAAAGTACCAAAATGTAAAAAATAAATTTTGTCGAAGACCGGGTTCGAACCAGTGTTGCCAAAATTGCAGTCCAGCGTCATATCCACTGAGCTACGAAGGCTTTCTCTAAGCGGGGGACATTATTAGACTATACACCAAACTCGGTTATATCACGTGATAACACCGACTAGCCAATCACGCATAAGGAATGAATTCTACTAGGTACACATAACCAGTAATCTTTTTTAATGGAAAAAATACGAAATAACTGCTAAACTTAAATAAATTGTAGACTATGTCGTACTTGAGTTAGTAAGTTTCAATGCATTGTACCCATTAATACCAAGTTTATGTCAGTTTACGACAAATTTTTTTCGCTATTTCATCATATGGAGTACAGCCCATTAAAGCTAGACAAGTTCATTATAGAAGAAATATATGACATTGTCAATTTAGAATTGAACATAAATGTCATGCAGCAAGTTAATATCCCTAAATGGTATAAAATGGTTAAGAAAAAAATGTAGCATTCACAGATTAATATAAAATATAATTGCTTATGGTCATGTTGATTTTCTCAAAATAATACTTTTAATAGAAGCTCTCCGACCTGTGTAAGGCATTATGAATTAAACAATTTTTTGTCTTCAAGTCTCTTAAAAACAACTGTTACACATTAAAAAAAAGTCTGCTGGTTAAATTATTCAAAATAAGACGTATAGCTATGAAGTTACTTAAGTCTGTTACAAAGATGGTTCAACCAAAACATAATGAGAATCCCACATTGATATGTGTGCATTTTATATATCAAGAATATACTATATATACCAATCCATCGCTTACATTTCTTAAATAAAATGGCTGTGTACATGTAAATTGCATAAACTTGAACTGAAAGTACATGAATGTAGCATAAATAAACACACACACGCACACACACACGCACACACACGCACACGCACGCACACGCACACGCACACGCACACACACACACACACACACACACACACACACAGTAATATACTGTAATATGAAACATTCAGTTACGTTTCACTTAAAGCTTATTTAAAAAACAGAATTCTTAAGCTATTTATCAAATAAAGAAATACAATAAATTTATATCTATATATCTCTATATATATATTTGTGAAATGCAAAGGTACACTTATTTGAATTTAGAGACAATGTATGATTTTAAATGAACTGACCTGCAGGCGGCATTTAATTTGATTGCCTCTCATGACAGCTTCAAGGAATTGACAGAACTCAATGCGGATGATTTTGCTTCGCCAAGGCACAATAAAATGGATCCCATTACAACATCATAAATTCTTCCAACTAAAAACAATATTATGAGTATCTGTAATGCAACAGTACAATCCACTAATGGTATAATTATTATATTCTACTGTAACTATTTATATTAAATACTATTGTAATAATTATGGGGACATGTACATTACAATGACATACACCATGGACACAGTTTTTCAGGGACGGACATAACATTGACATACACTAAAGTAATAGTATTTATGACATGAGCATTACAAAAACACACGCCATGAGGACAGTTTTTTTCAGGGACGGACATCACATTGACATACACTATAGTAATAGTATTTCTGACATGAACATTACAAAGACATACACCATGGGGACAGTTAATAAGGGACGTTAATTACATGACATACACTATAGTAATAATTATTCTGACATGGACATTACAAAGACTCACACCATGGAGCCAGTTAATCAGGGACGGACATATAACATTGACATACACTATAGTAATAGTATTTCTGACATGAACATTACAAAGACACACACCATGGGAACAGTTATTTAGGGACGGACATTACATTGTTATACACTATAGAAATATTTATTCTGAAATGAACATTGCAAAGACACATCCCATGGGGAGACTTATTTAGGGATGGACATAACGTTTATATACAATATAGTGATAAATTATCCTGATGTGTACTTTACATAGAAATATAATCGCTACATGGGGAAGTTATTCAGGGACAGAGATTACATTGACATACACTGAAGTAATAGTATTTCTGAAATGCACATTGAAAATACACACGCCATGAGGACAGTTAATCAGGGACGAACATTACATTGACATACACTATTATTTTTATAGTAATAGTTATTCCGACATGATCATTGCAAAAACACACGCCATGGAGACAGTAATTCAGGGATGGACATTACATTGACATACACTATAGTAATAGTAATTCTGACATGAACATTGCAAAGACACACGTATGGATATACTTATTTGGGGATGGACATATAACTCTGACATACAATATAGTGATAAGTTATACTGGCATGTACTTTACATAGAATCGCTACATGGGGACAGTTATCCAGGGACGGACATTACATTGACAAACACTTTATCAATAGTTATTCTGAAATGAACATTGCAAAGACACATGCCAAGCGGCTAGTTATGCAGGGACGGACAGTACATTAACATACACTATACTAATATGAATTTCTGCAATGTACATTGTAAAGACACATGCCATGGGGTCAGTTTACCAGGGACGGGCATTACATAGGCATACACTGTAGTAAAAGTATTTCTGACATGAACATTGAAAAGACACACGCCATTGGGACAGTTATTCAGGGACGGACATTACATTGACATACTCTATAGTAATAGTATTTCTGACATGAACATTACAAAGACACACACCATGAGGACAGTTAAGCAGGGACGGACATTACATTGACATTCACTATTACACTTTATAGTAATAGTTATTCTGGCATGAACATTGTAAAGACAAACGCCATGCGAGTAGTTATTCAGGGATTGACATTTCATTGGCATAGTAATAGTACTAGTTATTCTGACATGAGCATTGCCATGACAATCGCCATGGGGTAAGTAATTCATAGAAGGACATTACATTGACATACACGATAGTACTAGTTATTCTGTCATGTACGTAATCATTGCAAAGACACACACCATGGGGCGACTTATTTCGGGCCGGACATAACACTAACATGCAATATACGTATAGTTATCCTGACATTTACTTTACGTAGAAAGGCAACAGGGGGACAGTTATTCAGAGAAAACATAATACGTGGACATATACTAAAGTAATAGTTATTCTGATATGTACATTGTAATGACACACACCATGGTGACAGTTGTTCAGGGACGGACATTACATTGACACACACTCGAGTAATAGATATTCGTACATGTACTTTAGCAAGAATAACACCATAGTGTCAGTTATTCATGGACGGACATTACATTGACTTACACTATAGTAATAGTTATTCCAAAATGTACGTTACAAAGACACACGCCATGGGAACAGTTATTCAGGGACTGACATTAAATTGACATACACTATAGTAATAGTATTTCAGACATGAACATTACAAAGACACATCCCATGGGGAGACTTATTTGAGGAGTGACATATTTTTTACCTACAATATAGTGATTAGTTATCCTGATATGAACTTTACATAGAAATATAATCGATACATGGGGATGGTTATTCAGGGACAGACATAACATTGACATACACTGTAGTAATAGTATCTCTGACATGAACATTGGAAAGACACACGCTATGAGGACAGTAAATCAGGGTCGGACATTACAATGAAATACACTTTAGTTTCGTAAATGAACATTGAAAAGACACACGCCATGGGGACGGTTATTCAGGGACGGACATTACATGGATATGCTCTATAGTAATAGTATTTCTGACAGGAACATTACAAAGACACACACCATGTGGGCAGTTAATCAGGGACGGACATTACATTGACATAACGTAATGGTTTTATTAAACAAAATGATATAATATTACTACTCAGAAAAAAAACGATTCGAAAATAATCGTACGATACATTCGTTGGTGAGATCTCCAATAAAACTCCTATCGACGAATAATTTGGAGAAATGAGATTTCTAACATATGTAAAAAATGTTTTGACAGAGATAGGTTTTTGGTCAGTTCAGACATGTTTTTTTGATTATCCAAACATAATAGTAAGCATTTTAATATGTAATACTGAGAAAATAGTTTACTGAAATTCTTGATTTTTTTTATAATTTGTCCTCTGTACTTTGAAAGAATGGCCTTTACGAGTATTTGGCCGGTAATACATAAACACACCTACATTAGTCTGCACAACTCTTTGTTGCTGCCGTGCAAAGCTTCGGCTTGCTGAAAAGTCAATTTCATTTAATTTCCAAATTATTAAATTTAAATAAGATGATCATTTTTTAAAAGGACAATACAATGGAAACAACAGGGAGAAGCCAAACGGTAAATACTAATTCCCTGTATAGAGACATACAACAGAGGCCGAGCATTCGCTAAATGGGAGACAAAAAAACATCATTTAATAAAGAAAATGCGCACTCTGTATGTCTTTGTCAGGGTTTCAAACCGAAAAAGCGCTTATTGGTTGCACAGACACCTCTACATGACACGGTTTCAGATTTTCTTACACTTGAGGTAAATAGTTGACTTGCAAGACATTTAAAAAAAATACTGTATGCCTGTAGTATCATGCTTACTTAAAAGTGGAGTTAACATTATGTTTCAATCTTGTTTCATTGAATTTCATTCTATAAATGACGTACCCAATTTGGAATAACGTCAATTTAGTGTACGTATTTGTTTCATGCATTGCTATTACAATAAGTTCTAAGGTGACCTCCTTATGAATAGCGTTGTACATTATAAACTATACTACAGCAACATTCATATATATATATAGTCCTAAATCTCATGAAAAAAACACAAATACATTCCGTATTTAATTTCAACTTGTAATATCCTGTATTTTTCATTCAGACGTGAAGCATTGGTTTCCTGCTACTTTAATGGTTTTATACAGGGGATTGATTTATACTTTCCTGGTGACAATCAAACAATGATCAAGGGTATGGTCTCCGTAGTAGCATTTAAAGATCAAAGGTCAAGCCACTTTGTACAATTAATGCTGCATTTTGATCATGAACGAAAGGTTAAGTTTAAGAATTTGTGCATTTGCTCAAATTAGCAAACTGTCATTTGTTTGTAAAAGAATATGTATTTTTTAAAGTTTCGTTTATCCGAAAAAAATATAACAAATAAATGTAAGCAACAATACAAGAATGATACCACAAACACTACCATCACCAATATCAAAACAACAACAACAACAACAACCAACACAAACAAGAACAACAACCTCTAATTCATTGAAGATACTAAATCGCAAACATTGCCAGTAAATAGCCTTTTTTCATTGAATTATAGACACAAAAAGATATGATAATTCCACACTATGAATATTTAGATTTGGGTTTAAAACTCAATTTTCCGAAGTCGACAGAAAGCTTTGTTGCTTACAACAAAAAGGTTGAAGACGCATCTATATCCTCTCAGCTCAAGGGACATATACTCTTGCATTGTCTGTAGTACCAACTTTTAGTATCGCTAAATATTGATCTGGAATTCGGTATACCACATGTTAATAGAAGTATCGAACAAAAGTTATACAGTATTCAACAATCGTAATGCATGGAGACGAACAGCATGTGTATGCCCATCCTCTGGGCCTGAAATAATAACAGCGTGTTAGGTCATTTGAGACTGAATTAACGTTCGTATTTCCTGGCTTAAAGTTAGATAATATAATTTGATAATTGAGCCCAACCATGAATGGATAAGTTATACCTTGTGTCGTGTTTGCTATAACCAGCGTGCTTTTTCTGTATTAAACATATGTAATGTAACATTCCTGAATTTATATAGGTCAGAAAATGTATAAGTCTTCAAGTTTGCGAAGAATCTACTAAATAAAAATCTTCTTTCTTAATTGGTACAATTCAAGCCAGTCATTTCATTTTGTTTTTATGATACATATGATACAATGGTTCATTTTCCATTTAAATCATTAAAGGAAAACGTGATATTTTTAACTCTTTTCTTCGAGTTGATAACATATATTTTCTCCAATTCGTATTTGTTTCGTAGAAAAAGGTCCAGAATGAGTTTGATCAAATTATTTCTGTTATATGTCATGATTGATAAAGCATTCGAGCTTAAATAAAAAAAGACATAAAGCACTGTATGCTTGTTGGCATAAAACAACAACAGAAACCAAAATATAACAAAGGATGACCAACAAATCAATAAAACATATTTTTGGAAATATTTGACTTGCATTTATAATGAAAACGATTATTTCGTTAAATGTTTGGCTAATGGTGGACTTGTTATTTCCATTGTATGAATTAAATACACGATCAAACTCAGCAAATACTTAAAAATGACTTATGGCAGAGAGCCACAATACTTATTTGAAAAAAAATACTTAAACATAGCATATAGAGCCGACCTCTGGGAACTCTGTAGACCCAGGAAATTATGTATTGTAAGTATGTCTAGTATGTTTATAAGTGTATCTCTGTACATATATTTTTTCCCTCCATACGGGGCATTTCTGGAGAAATCAAACAATTTGTATTGGATCGCTATTTTTGTTATAAGGAATTAAGGCTTATGAATTTAATACTAGCGCAATGTTAAAAACAAACTGATATCATAACAAAAAGTTTTCCTCATCAATAAATGTTTAAACCTTAAACATAATCTTGACAATTGGAATTTTAGGATTTGTCTAACGTATCTCTAGAATATGAAATCACATCAATTGAACTAAAATATTTTCTGAGAAACTAAACTTGACTCATCCTCTTATTCATAAGTTAAGCTTGTTATATATCTTTTAATCTGTTTCGTTAATGTTTCAATTACTTATAGTTACCTTTTTTTATATACAGAGGCATTTCCCATAAAAACTGCGTGCTGGAAATTTCAATGCTAGCCTCTAATATCTTTCTGATAAAACTTGTGGTAAAAAGATTCAAAAGCATTAATATATGCAAATTTTTACAATACAAAATGCTCATTTTTCCATTTATTTTACTAGCGTTATGTAGCTTGACATGTCATCATATATCTGTCAAATGTGTATTCATTTGTTCGTGTCAAGGACAACCCAACGGCTGTATTTGTTCTAAATTAGAGAGCCGGCTACATGTATTACGTGCATTACGCAGCGTTTTCAGTTGCATTCATGGAATGGAGAACACACTCGTGGCAGAAGTCAAACTGCTCCTAAAAGATCACATTCATATAGAAATGCATTCAAATATGATTAATGTGCATAAATTATTTTTAATAAATAAATGAAAGGCATACTCGTCATTTCAAAACATGATTTAACTGTAGTCAGTCTTCATCCGACGAGAGCAAATGAGTACACTTAAGTAAGCGAAGTAATAAAAAATCAAAACGTCAAGATGTTAAATCATCGTAGTTACTATTTATTGTTCAATTTGATAGTCAGCTTGACATAAATATTAACAGATGCAGAAATAAACAAGCAAACAATATAAGTAAATAGAGTATGTGGTAAATTGCGTCTTTAGTCCAATGTATGTTCGGCCTTGAACCTTGCGGCTGTTGACTGCAGGCTCATTGTTAATTATCTTCCTACTTCGATTGTCCCTGTGTGTCATTGGTTTCCATTGTATCATTGTGATGCAAACCGAGTACCAAGCAGATTATTATACACAATGATATAAAATAGACTTATTGCATTGGAACAGTAGTTTGAAATTCACTTTATTTGGAATAGGGAGAGGTCTTCTAGCTTTGACAGACTTCACCGCACTGACCACATTGACTTCATTGTTTTAAATCAGTTTTTCGAGTAATATCGAGACAACACATAAAAGGCCGCACTCTCCAGCACCGTTCCTGGCACAAATGGCGTGTAAATAATCGTTTCGACGATTCTGAACGAAAACATTTTTTTTTTAATTTACCAGTGGCTAATGTTAGTGTTTATGCTTGTTAAGAAGACCAAATATTGATATTTACATTCTTACTTAGCCTTGAGCGCGAATGTCTCAATACTTCCTAGCGCTTAAGCAAGCTTTTAAATAGCCAACTAAATAAAACCAATTAACAACAAAATGGCAATTTGGCGGTTGAAATCTGCTTAATTAAACCGACCATTAAGTGTGAATCAGTGGCGAAGGCATGAGTCTAAACACTTATATAAATGATGTAAAAGGACATGTTATTGATTTTTTTCTGTCGATTATTCGAGTGACATTCATTTGTTTAGGACTAAAATAAGACAGAAACAAATTGAATGCCTTACATCTTATATTTCGTATGTTTTGCTTTGGTGAATGTTGCTTAAACATACAGTGAATGTTCATGTTCAATATTGTATTTGTTTCAATATAAAACTGAGAGCATGCTGTTTCAATGAAAACGTGAGGCATTAAATCCATGCAAATTTCACGATGTCCTAAACAAATTGACTATATCATTTGAAAGGACCATTATTGCTTTATTGAGAAATTTCTTGAACATAAACCTTACATCCGAACATCCTGCCGCGTATACATTTTCAGGACTAATTATCTTAGGCCTCATGTTATCAATGTTGACCAAATTGAATTTCAGTTTCATTTAAATTTGTCTTTAAATTAAAGTCTTGAAAGTAAAGTAATCTTCTTTTAATTATTACAACAATACATATCAATTGTACGAAACGTTCACATTGGTTCCAAAATTCAATGTTATATTATCCTATAATGAAAGAAACTCCAACGTCGTGTATTTATTAAAACAATTGAAATTGTTTTTTATTAATTCATTTTTTTATTTTTTTGTTGTTGTTTTTTTGGGGGGTGGGGGTGGGAGAGGGTATTACTTTTAATAAAGTCATCACTGTTTCAAGGAATTAATTCAATTTTAATTTATGGTCATTATCTTTTAATTCAATAATGTTTTGCTTCAGTAAATATTTAGTCATGAGTTTACTTCTTTTCCTGGTTTATATATTACATAACATGTCCCAGAGCATGTCTCATAGTTCTACATTCTATAATTGGATCTGTGGTCAAACATTGTGTTATGATACTATGGAAATGTATTATACTTCTGTCTGGATGAATCTGATATAAAACTAGAATATTTGTGAATATTAAACCTACAGATAATTTTGAGTGGGGAAAACTGGACACTTTATGAAATAATGTCAAGGACATTCAAAAGCGAAATGTATGCGTATGCTGTTCTTTTAATACTTGTACGAGGTAAGTTTTTCCTGTTGTCAAAACGTTATAAAGTAGCCTGTATTAATATCAACATTGTGTAAAATCACTATAATTTCCATTCAAATTTGAAAGGAAATAAATAAACATATGTGCAAGAACCCAATACAATATATCGCCTAGAAATAAACATGTCTGACATTGATTGTTTATCGTGTCCTTACTATTGAAATGATGTTGCCTTGACAAAATAAAACAAAAATCCATAATAAATTTATATCTATTTTAGAGCAATGTATACTAATATTTTTCACGTGGTCAATTTAAGTATATGGATATATTAATCAAAGAAATCAGAGCGCTTCGAGATCACCCATAATATATATTTTCATCCACTCATATACGGTATGAGAAACCCGGCTTAAGTTTAAAAAATACGCCAATATGTGTTTTTTCGGAGATCAATTTCAATTAGAACTGTTTTAACGTCAAATAATTTTATAGTATCCGGCGAAGTTAGCTAAATAGGTTTGAAAGTATAAACTTGCATTATGTATCAATCGATATGCTCATCTGCATCTAACTGTTCGTCGTATCTCTTGAAATTTAGAAAAAAACAACATGACATCATAAAACAATTTCAGCCTGGTATTCTCTTACTACAATATGCACAATTTTGGAATAAAATATACATGAACATAAATCCCTATATAGATTATATGTCCGTGGCTATTGGTGAGTGCATACACGACGTATATTGTGTAAAAAATGGACAAGTCACTTTTTTTTTCATTTCTGTATATGATACATGCTTAACTTATATCGATAATAACACATGTTTGGCCAAAATGATAGTTGGGGGACTTTTTAAAAAGTAATTCACTTTGACTAAATTGTTTGTGTATTTATTTTGAGATACATTTAATGATTTATTATTTTTATTTCATCAGCTCCGTTTTACTCTCAGTAATGCATGTATTATTTTGCTTCTTTTGTATTATTGTGTTGGTTCGACCTTAATGAAACAGGTTTCTAATTTGTTCAAAACAAATAGTCAAAGTTCCTGTTATTTTGAAAAGAGAATTGTACTGCATCGAAAACCAAAATGCAATATCAACATAAAATGAAATGAAATTACACTGCATATTGGTTTTTACAGTTGTCTGTGCACAGGAGTGTTCAACGTGCAAGGATGGTGCAGACGGCCATTCCAGTAAATGTTCAAATACAGGCAAATGTTATTTTGGATGTATAGACGGTTATTATGGAAACAACTGTTTACACAATTGTACGTATCAAAATTGCCTTAGCTGTCACCAAAACACGGGCCATTACTGTTCAAAATGTAAATCCGGATACTATTTGCACTATACGTATTGTCATCCTTGTAATTTTAAATGCAAGTCATGCGAATCTCTTCAACGTTGTCTATCGTGTTATGATGGCTACTGGGGAGAAACATGCCGAAACAAATGTTCAAGCGATTGCAACAACGGATATTGTGATAAGGAAAGTGGTGTATGCCGATGCAGTCCGAACTATAAAGGTGAAACCTGTAACCAGTGTGCAAATGGGCGGTTTGGAAAGACCTGTCAATATTTGTGTTCTAGGGATTGCAAAAACGGACATTGTGATGAGGAAAGTGGTGTATGCCGATGCAATCAGAACTATAAAGGTGAGACCTGTGACCAGTGTTCGAATGGACAATTTGGAGAGAAATGTGAGCACAATTGCTCACTTGGCTGTGAATTTGGTAATTGCACGAGGGACACGGGCACTTGTCCTTGTAAGTCTGAATGGAGCGGCCAAAGCTGCAAAACAAGTATGTATGACTACTTTGGCGAATATTGTAAATATAAGAGTGAACTAAATATTTAGAACCTCACGTGTAAAAATGTTTAGCTAATTTACTGTTTAGCTTAGTATACTATTAAAGATAATGTTTAGTATTTCATTTAACTCATGTCGCCTCTTTAGAAATTGAAACAAACGTGGAACAGCACACTAAGTCAATTGCAGCTCTATTAGGAGGAGTTTGCGGAGGCGTAGTAATTTGTGCTGGCATTGTGGTTATTGGACTATTTTTGCTTCGAAGAAGGTAATTAACTAAAAGAATAACTATGCGTCCAATGTAAAGATGACAGTAAATGTATGAAGTTGTTGGCGTTAATATACAATTTTGATGCGCAAGGATCCAATCTCCTTTCGGTGTCATTTGAAAGGATACCGCTTACTGATCACTTTAATAGAAAATAATGAACCAAAATGTATTACATATTTTAAGTGTAAGCAATTTGTATATTTAGAATCAACTCCACCTTGAATTCAAACCTTGGCTACCTATTTCGCACCAATTTTAAGTCTAAAAATGAGTGTTTGTAATACTGTTACATTTACAGTCATATTTCTCTACACGCAAAACGCTAAAATGATATCAGCCATCCAAATTATTCACTACTGTACATTTTATAACTTAGGTTAAAGATACTACATGCGTTTCAATCAATGGGGCTTTATAAAAGAAAATGAAATGGAATCCGCATGTTTTTCAGAAGAGACAATTTCTACGAAAACAAGAGCAAGCTAACAAAAAAAGAACCTGAGAACTTTTTCGCGTTGAATGCAACGGTGAACGAAGGTGAAGGTACGCATGTGTTCTGTTTAGCTTGTAACTAGTATTATAGTTTGTGTATTCACATCAATAGTCTAACAGGTATGTTATAATTATGCTACTGAATTATGAAGTTCTCATATTTGCAGTGTTTCAATAGAGTGCAAAAATAAGTAAATTAAAACCTCGAGATAAAACATGTACTTTGTTGCACGCTTAGTAAAAGGGCATATTGAACGGGTCACTGGATGGTCATAAATTTAAAATGAAAGTCGTTTTGATATATAACATTTGTTTTCGTATACTATCTTGAAATTGGTAATCTGGTTATCTTAATTGTAAAACTGTAGTCTGTTTTATCACACGACAATTTGCCGAAAATTTACGATGTTTCAGATAGAGATGATATATCTGCACGGGAAATCACAGCTATGGTTGAAATTAGTGAAGATTGCAATAACACAAAAGAAGTAGGCAAATTCAAACTGACTGTGGCCGATTTACCTAAATATGTACAATACATATGTTTAAAGGATCTTGAAGAAGAATTTCAGGTACCATGCCATGCATTAATGTACATTATATTGTATAAATCATGTCTTTTATCAGGGTGTTATGTGTTACACGTAATATATCGAGTTTGCCAATACGTACACGTTGTTCGTTCATGTACACATAAGTCAACGAACGAAAATGCAGATTGTTTAAATAAATATGGCTTATTTTTCAATTTGCAGAGGTTACCATATGGTCTCGTTAAACCCTATGAAGTTTCACAAACGAGGCTTAACATGCACAAAAATAGATACAAAGGAATCTATCCATGTAAGAACTCTTTCTTAGTTTCTAAATAAAGTTTATTGTGTAATTCTTTGAAGCGTAAAAATGCTGTTATTTTTGCGTGTCTTTATTGTATGCTTCAGGCCTTCAAGACTGTTATTGTTGTCTTGCATTTTCTTGTTTATTTTCGGTTATGCTTTGACTTCCTATTAGCGTTACTAAGAAGATTCAAAATGACCTTGTATGTCTGTCCTCGTAGTTTCAATTGCATCATATGTGTCAATTTTAGATGATGATACGCGTGTTGTAGTATGCGGAGGAGACACAGACTATATCAATGCTAGCTATATAGACGTAAGTGCTTACTAGCAAAATGGGTAGTTATTATTATTACTATACGTAACCGTATTAGTATTATAAGTGTTATTAATATTATCATTATTTTTATCATTATTACTACAGTTATTATTGTTACTAATATTTTATTGAACAATGTGTTTGCTCTATGATATGATCGCCATATCATATAATTATCAAGCGAAATTTGTGATTTTTCATTTCATTTCATTTGGTCAAAACTGTGAACATGTTATGACATTGTTTTTACCACTGCAAAAAGCGTATTTGCCGCATGTAATGCAGACTTTATATAGCTATTGTTGTTGTTATTTTTTAAGAACAATTGTTTTAATATGTCTATGTCTTGCTAATAGTGATGAGCTATACATGCTCAAGTTAAATAAGCATTATATTCTGTTCTGTTCTGTTATGTTTTTTACTAGAAAATGTTAAGGAAGGAAATGCAATTCTAATTGATAAGAACAATTAGTTATTCACAAGTCCATTCGTAAAAATTCAATGTTTAAAGCCATCTGATTACGATAGTAATAATTAAAATCTTGAATTCTTGATTCGTGAATAAAACTTTAAATTATTATGAACCTGAATGAACTTAACTTTACTTAACATAACTTCTTTCTTCAAGGGTTTCAGAAAACGAAATGCATACATAGCTGCTTTGGGTAAGATGATGTATTTATTGAACGTTTGTTTTACAATAATATAAACCTCCTATGAAACACAATTTAAAACAAATAAGCTTTTATGTTTGTTTAAAGAAAAAACATCTTCAATTTAATACTTCGTACATAATAAAGTAAACGAATATGGAAAATATTATGCAACTTTAAGGTCCAATGGCTAAGCAGCTGGGTGATTTTGGTCAATTCTGGAGAATGGTCTGGCAGCAGAAAGTGGAGAAAATTGTCATGATAACCAACTTGGTAGAGGGTGAGGTAAGGTGTTTTCAAATGACAAGTGTGTAAACTTCTATGATAAAGAGTGTTGTGGTTTTGTGACGAATGGACAACAAGCGAAAATAATAAATATATACTTATAGCTACAGTGATTTAGAAAAAAATACCAAGAGTATAATTTGTACTTTGGTATTCCATTATGAATACAATACAAGATATGCAGATGGAATATCATGTTCTATCGAAATTTAAGAATATTGAAGAAAGGGGTTATGATTATGAACTATTATAACACTTCACTTATGCCTCTCTGGCATTAGAATGCAGTTACCATAATTCCGTATCAGTATAATTAAGTGCAACGTTATCTCATTATAGTGAATAATTAGTTAATATTTGTTTCTTTGCAGAAAACCAATTGTGAGCAATATTGGCCTGATCGTGAAAAAAAAGAAAGTATACGGCGATATAGAAGTTGTGTGCAAAGTTGAAAAAGTGTACGCAGATTTTATTTGGAGACAGTTTACGTTTTCCAAGGTAAATTTTAATATGAACGCTACCAGTGATTTGGGTATAAACGAAAACAATTAGGTTGATGGAGTGTGTGTAAATATGCATACATCTACATCCGATTTATATTAACATAAGCCTATAAGAGATACTAAGTGACAACACAATCTGCGATACTGTAATGCATTGTTTGATTCGCACTACTGACCCATTTCATGACATCCCATCCTTCACCTATCAATCAGTTATCAGTACTAAAAACTCTAAGTTTTCAAGTACTCCCCTCAAAGGCAAAGAAGCAGGTAAGGTACATAATTATACCATTTTAGCGTATTTTGAAGGAGGTAGTCTAGGTATAAACACGTAGCCTCCCGCGTGCAAGCGGCTATTATTCAAATTAATATTTGAGATACCTAGGAAGAAAATAGCTGACATAAAATAGATATAATAAATAGTTTCAGAATTAAAGATGGCATCAATAATTAAGTTTCTCTCTTATAATATGAAGCAAAACAAATGAATGTTTAATCAACTGAATCATTGAAGTACTTGGGGTTCAGATATTAGTTCTTTATTATTTGTTTTGTTATTATGTTTCCTCAATTTAAGGCATACTTTAATAAGATTTGTCATTAAGGTTTTTTACTTAATTCAGGATTGTTGGGATAACCCCCAGTAAAATTTACATTTTACTGACAGTTCCAAGGCGGTACCTAACAATCCTTGATAAACACACCTAGTTTTTTCATAAAGTATATATGCACTGTGTTGTTTAAGGAGTTTTGTGCTGTTGTTCGATGTTTCTTTGTATTTTTTTGTTTTTGTGTTCTATGTCTTTGGCGTTTATCCTGTGCCATTAAATTGGGTTTATGTTTAAAATGTTGGCTACTGAGCTTATTTCTGTAGTTTTTGATAAACATATTGAAGAAGAACTTTTAAAGATGTATTGATATATCGTTGTAATCTTTTTCTCTACGATGATTCTGTTTGTCTTTATATATACGCTGATGAATGAGTTTAATCTTAAAGATGATAGTGTGGTGTTCAAAGAATCACAGTTCTTCCATCGGTCAGAAAAATAAAAACTTAAGGATTGATTCTTAACGATTAATTATAAATCATAGTCTTGTTAAACCCTTTTCTTTAGAACAAGGATAAACTTGTTTCCTTTTATAGAAAAGTTTCGTGTAAAAGGAATTTCAGTGTTTATATTTATTATGATTACGCCGTCGTCTAACTAACACACTTATACTCATTGTTATTTCTCAAAATATATTTTAATCAACCATCTTCCAAATGGAATCCATCGTAGATATATAACGCCACACCACAAGGTTATCAATATGAACCTCTTCTTTACTTTATTTTTCATTTCCAAACAGGGTGATCAGAATTCCGAAGAAAGAAATCTGCATCACTTTCAGTTCACAGCTTGGTCAAACAAGGACACTCCTGATGACATCACATCAATTACAGAATTTAGACAAAGAGTGAACGCCTTTTCGACTACCTTTGACGGACCAGTGATAGTACATTGCAGGTAGGGTGTCAAGCTGTGGTTTAGAGTATTTAACCGTTCATTTCCTAGCTTGAAGCAAATGTTAACATCGTTTCAACGAATGATAAAAGTAATGCATGTTAAAAAATAATTTAAAAATATTTAAGACTGAATTAAAAAATAGAGAAGCGATGGCACATGGCAGTCTGATTGATTTCGCAGTGTATTTATTTTGTATATATGTATGTTTTTACTAACTTAAGACAAATAAATAACATTTAGATAACACTCGCTTGGAAATGTGTATATGTGATTTATACGAGGATAAACAAGACGAATGTTTCGGTGCTTGGTATCAAATACGCCGCAATGATTTGGCTATCAATACAATTCCGGATCGGGCCTTTTTGGACAGGGCCTCTCTGTTGGCTGGGTCGTTTTGATCCGATAAATTTCACTCATAAGCAATATGATCTAATATGTCAAATATATTTATTGGCTAACGCAAAGCGTGGGCGAATGACTCCGGGATGCGTTGTTTATCTAGAAAAGGCTACTAATTGAGAACGTAATCTCCTAAAATTGTTCCATCCGCAACAGATCTATATAACTATATGATGTGTTTTAAAAAAGTTTACGATGCATTATATTTATATTAAACAGATCTACTACATGACCATTTTTTCTTATCGTATCGGTACGAGTCTTCCTAACGGTATGACTCGTCGCCATTTGCAATTATTGGAATTCATTCCGTTAGCCAATCCTGATTAAGAGAAGTATCCAAGTAACCTTGGTCTGACATCAACACTTTCCGGGGACCCGAACATCCACTACTACCATAACAAATAGCATGTGCAACTGAGATCGATACCGTCTTAAACGTGTGTAGCTAAAATATATCCTTAAATCAGTTGTTTATCGCAGTAACAAGTAAGTGTGCATTCCATGTATTTATAAAACTGGTCTTAGCATATGCTGCATACATGGGTATCAAGTGTGGCACTCTCGTTTCTATGACCATATAAATATATAACCCATTCTTTTACAATCGTTATCGCAGTTTTATAGGAACAGTCCTTCCAGTTATTTTTTATAAATATAATAACCCCACAAGTCCGTGTACGTTTAACACTTATTTATTCCTTGTTGACAAATGTTCTCTTCAGTTATTAAAGTAAAGATTAGTACATAGAAAATTTATAATATCATTAATACGAATACAATTTCCTTATTCTGGTATCTCGAACCCCCGTGACGCTCAATTGAGCGGTTCTTCAAATCTTACGCCACGACCCGAAGGTGTCCAAACTTTTTATACCACAGCTCAGCCAAATGAGCACAATTTCCTTATGGTCAGTTGTGACACTACTTCATCATGCAGAGACAATAAATTTGTCCGGCGAAAATAATATGTGACTTCCTTTTGTCTCAATATAGCCAAACAGCAGGAAATATACTAATTTGAAATGTTAAGCAGGAAATATACAATTTAAGCAATTTCACGCAGAAACACTTGTATGTTTACACAAGTTTTATTGTTTAAAGTTAAAAGCATTTATCGTTTCTGGGGATTAAAGTTGCTTTTCCTTACGCTAATCATTTCATATAACAGCATATAATTCTGAGAGTATTGAGTTTATGTTTACGAAAAAAACAATCTACGGTTTACTGGGACATTATCGTAGAATATGATTAAATATGTAAGTAAACACGTTTGAAATAGCGGTACTTGTATATCGAACTAATGTTCACAAAACTGAGAAGAAAAGAATGCATGCTCTTCTTTTTCATCTGGGCAGATACAATAGACATATATTGGGTTTTGTGTAATTCAGTGCTGGTGTAGGCAGAACCGGAACCTACATAGCTCTGGACATTCTGACTAACGAGGGTGAGGCAGAAGGAGCTATAGATATCCCGGGATGTGTTCTCAACATGAGACAGAACAGGCCCAGCATGATTCAGACTTTGGTGGGATGTTTACTGATATATCTGGTGTAGATTAGTCAATAGTAGCAATGACGCGTGGTTCGTTTATGGATAACCGCAATGTGGCGGCTACCGTTAAAATTGGTTTCACGAACTAAATTTAAAAGTACTTTTTGATTTTGTCAAATCATATCAACTCAAAATATTGCATTAACAGGACAAAATGGAGTTTTGATTATTGCCTTTATCTTTAAGTTAACTTTGTATTATTTTACTCATTAACAATTTATTTCAATTTATACTTACGTCTATCTAACATTATTATGCCAAAAGAAGTTTATTTATATGTTGCAGTAATGCATACCACAACGTTTCCCAGCAGTAAGTTAACATACACTTAAATCACTATTTATTCTTTATCTTATAACTATGATTTTTACTTTCAGAGTCAATACAAGTACCTACACCAGGCATTGGTCCATTCATTGACTGTTGATTGCGCGTTGATAAAAAAAGAACACTTCCATGCATATATGACTATGATGTCGAGCAAACGGGCGATACAGAGGCAGTTTGAGGTAGGATTGTTACTCAAAGTATAAATGGTTTAAATGATTAAATGTAAATTAAATTAAGTTAATTTAAACACCGTTAATTCGAAGTCATCGGGACCAATATTAAGGATATCGGTATAACGATAATTTGGATTAACAATTTTCATAAATAATTGCGTTCGTGAATTATTCATGGCGTAAAATATTAAGTCGTGCATATTGCCATGTCGACTTCACGTTATCAACATGTTGTTTTTGGTTTGAATGATCGTTCTCATTCTTTCTAATTATGATCGAATACATGCCGACTAATCCTGTATAATACCTTTTACCTTATTGATACAATTTATTGCATATGTTACTAAATATAGTAAATTTTTCGACCGAAAACATGTCTTTACGGACTGCATTCCACTACCGTAACGGCTGAAGTGCTAATTATCCATAATCGACACACCTCAAGGTATGCAAAAAGCCATAATGAGATTACATCCTGTAAAACGGGCACATGAACAGGTAACCGCAGAGTTTAATCACGCGCCGCACTTGACGTAATTAGCAAATTAGCAAAGCAAACATGGCTGGAGAAAGGATGCTTGCAATGTAAGCCAATATTTCGCGAGTAATTAAAATAATAAATAATATCACAGTAAACGAATTTTTACCTTACAGTATGCTTATACCGGACACATCATCCTTCGTACCATCATTTTAGTTTAAACAACATTTAAATACAAAATTTTACAGACAATAGGTACAACACGTGAATATGATGATTAATGGATTGGAAAACAAGTTAAATAACTAGTATTCCATTCCATGAAAATGAAATTTACAATATTATTCACAACATGTAACAGGTTGGAAACATGACATTGAGGTTGACATACATGCATAAAAGTTTACACATATGATTTTAATCAAAGGAAAATTATAATCTTTAAAAGGAAAAAAAAGGAATGTCCTAGGAAATGTTATTTGTATTTAGGAAATGATATGAAGACAAACATAGATAAATGACACACGGTAATTCAAACAGAGTTGAATTGATTGAGTGCCTGTACCACCTCTCTCGTTCAGCTTCCTTTTATTCTATCGTTATCTTTTCCTCCTTCTAACTAAACGATTTCAGACTAAAACAACTTGTTTCCTACCATAGTTTACACAATACGACTATAAGACTATATTTATTCGAGTCACCGCAACTTGCGCACTAGCCTAAGCAGCGTAAATGACCTACAGAAGCGAGACATAGTATAAGCCTTTAGGCTTTCTTCTCAATGCTGTTTACACTATTGTTTTGTGCATTATTAACATATTCGTTGTTTATATGCATTACATATTTGGTCTTTGTTAACGTTGATTATGCTCAAATTTGTTAAACTAAACTAATTGTTAATATCATATCGAAATAAATATAATTGTTTAAACCAAACAGAGTTGAAGTATTCAGACATTAAGGTAATTTATTTTAAGACAGGTAACGCATCATACGTAGTTACATTAAGCAAAAACAATAAATTAAAATCAGAAAAACGTAAATTAAATAGTGATAAAAAATAAATCCTTAAACTAATATCGTCTGGTATGCCGAGTATCAATGCCCACAAGTATGTTCCAGTTGCGAAATCGTTTGGAAGCGATATATACTCCTGCACTTTCAGAAAAACAAGTTCATTGTGCGATTTTCTGAGGTGCTCGTCGCCATAAAGAATATTATTGAGAGTGACCGGACAATGAGAGATTGTTGAGTATTCGGTGTCAAATGTCGCTGTACCGAGGACAGGATAAAAGAAAATTATGTATTGTTTCATTTACACCGCATGACCATAGTGAAGAGTTGACAATCGATTTCCTGAAAATGTCATAGTTGAGTGAGCTGCAGTCAAGGCGCAGGCAAGCATGGTAAATTTGACCTTGTCTAGAACCTACATTGTATATGGGCGACGATTTAGATTTGTTGCTTTTCAGTTAATGTTTGAATGATGCTACTCATTTTGAACGGAGTCAGTTTGTTTTTCAAGTGAGCAGAGCAGTTATCCCAGACAACGTCGGCATGACGTCGGACGTATGAAGGAAAAAATACATTTTCTCAAGACTGGATCGACTAAGCAAAGACAAATTCTCTTCCATGCTTTCTGCAATATGAGAGTGATATTTTGGTTCCATTTTCCGTCGTCTGATAGGGTGGCATCTAGATGTTTATGAGTAGATACTTGAGCAATAGGAACATGGTTTATGTGGAGAGGTGGATGTTGAGGTTTGTTATGTTTATGTGAGAAAAGCATGGACTCGGTTTTTGATGGGTTGTAAGATACTAGCCAAAACTGAGACCACTGATGGATATTTTCTAGGTTATTATTGAGAATGGAAGCGGCAGTTGCAGGATTTTCAACAATTATGTATAGGCTTGTATCATTCGCAAACAAACTGACGTGACAGTTGACTTGTTGAATTACGTCATTTATATTGATGAAGAACAGAAGAGGTCCGAGAATGTATCCTTTAGGGACGCTTGCATTTATAGAGGACCAAACAGAGGAAGAATTTGCACAAACGTCAAGTTACATGCGGTCCGCCAGATAGAAAGTGAACCAGTCGAACAAGATACCAGTACTACCATTGGCGGATAGTTTCGACAAGAGACCACAGTTCCAGACGCCGTCAAATGCCTTAGAGATGTCGCAGAACACTGCACGAACCCCAAGACTTTCGTCCAGGGCTTTGAATATGTTCTTGTAGAAATAGGTTATTTGATTAACGATTGAGTTGTTTGAGAAGAGCCAGTTAACCAGAAAAGGCAGCTGTACACGTATTTATACACGCAGCATTCCATGAGCTTACCAAGACAGCTTAGGAGAGAGATCGGCCTACAGTTAGAAGGCTTAGAGGGGTCGTCTTTCTTAAAAATAGCGCTGTTTGCAAGTTTCCAAGCTGATGAGGATACAGAAAGACTTAGTAAGAGATTAAAAAGGTCTGACAGGGGTTTTGAAAGTTCTTCCACACCCTCCTTAAGAAGTCAGGGTTGGAAAAGGTCTGGTCCACAGGATTGATGAGCATTATTTTCACTTCCATTTTCAGTATAAGTAAACGATGTCTGCTGTAATCCACAATCAATTGATACATAAACCAAGCAGTAGGTTTTGCATCACATGATCGAAACCACACCTATATTACTCCAAGTTTTACATTGATGGTTATCAAGAATATGTCATCGACATAATTTAGGAATCCATTCTTTCTTTTTTAAAACCGCTAAACAATACAATTTAAAATATTATTCGTTGAAACACAAACACATGGTGTAATTTTGAATTTGCTCAAACATGCTACTAGTACACGCTTTAAATTACCTTACCTTAAAGCTGCACTCTCACAGATTTAGCGTTTTGACAACATTTTATTGTTTCTCTTTGAACGAGCCAAGTTATGCGAAAATGCATGGAAACCAGTAAATAAGACTGCTGACAAAATATAAGATCGAAGTTTTTCATAGTTAAGTTCAAAAATGATTTTATATCACTGATGTGCAGATATTTACACTAAAATTGACTCATTCCAAGACAAAAAATGGTAAATCTGTGAGAGTGCAGCTTTAACAAATATCTTAAATTTATCCAGTATTTATCATTCCACACCACACAACATTGTAAACTATGACCTAGAAACAATGACTGATGACGTCCCAAATACAATAGCTGCGTCATAATTCAATCAGTGCGACAATTTTCCAATGTCCGCATTTCGGACCAGGTGTGCCATTATGGACAGACAACACACCGGCGCCGTTTATTAACCTCTAAGAAATGCATGTCAAACAAAATTACAGCACTTGAATGCTTTCATAACATGTTTGAATATCAATTAAAATACACTTAGTTAACTCAGTTTCGTTTGGCTCTTCTCCGCATTCATCGGCAGCGGGTCGATTGATTAATTTGGCGATCGAATATGATTAGATAAACATTTCAAATCATATTCACTGTGTAAACCACCCATTTTATACACTCTACACTAACCCCAAATGAATCGATCATTATCTGACATCTATGTTTGTTATATACGCGTGCTCAATGTCATTATTGAACAGGAGCTAACTGTGCGAAACAACAATAAATTCGGATAAACGGTGTTCGGATTAACGGTGTTTAAATGTACTATGTATTTTCTTAATATTAAGTGTGTGTGATTTACGTAAATAATATTCATATATAATTTCTGATTATACGTTAGAAAATGCAGTTGAATCAGAAGCAAAAGTCTGATGGGGAGGTTAAGGAAAAGAATTGGCTTCTGACAAATAATAACAGAAACCACGCAGCTATACCAGGTATCACGATTATTTTAATTTCAAAAGAACAGTATTTGTTTAACTGGCTTAGATACCTCTGTTTCTTATATACAAAAAGCTACGAATGAACATGATAAAAACCTTTTTAAAATACGGTTATCGTTAGTCCAGCCACATACATTTAAATGTGCTCATGTAATATTACGTGTGTTATATTGTTCAAAGGGCCGGTGTACCCGTCTTAATGATCGTTGGTGACATATTTCATTTGATTTTAATGTGCCACCTTCTGCCGTTGTTGAGGTTTCTGTTGTTACCCATTGATCATGCGCCCTCTTCCGTCCGCGCAAAATTCCAATCCCTGAAGCAAATTGCTTTTGTTGATGATACGTTATCTCTATGTTTGCATGATTTATATTGTTTGTGTTGTTTATTGTTAGGTGATTCCACCAGACCGCGTCTTTATCTGTTTTTGAAACCAGGCGAATCTGATTACATTAATGCGATATACATCGACGTAAGTAAAATTATGTTCTAAAATAACTTGATAGATTCCTTTCAAATTGCTAAATGAGAAATTCGTCAATCGCTCACTATGCCTCAATCTTAGCAACGGGCGTGCTGCAAAGATACCAAGGAATGTGATACATTGAATTGTAAATGTTACTAATAAAATCAGATAAACTTTGCAAAAGCTAACCTAACTTCGCAATTGCAAACAAACATTCATGAAATCAAACAAATTTTGCAAACAAAACAACAAATAAAGACGTAAAATTTAAAATATATGTTATAACTACTTAGAAATATCGCTTCGATAAACTGATCGTACGCTTCATGTGCTGTTTAGATAGGCCCCATACATTTAATAAAGATATCGATCGCTTTTTGGATATATCTGGGTTGTGATAATATCTATGTTGCTTATAAATAGTATGTTATCAATCGTAATATAGTTTGCTTTCTTATGGAAGTATAGTATTCAACTGACATGGTAACACTGACAAACGTTGTTTTTAAAGTATCTTAGTTGAAAAGATAGCTCTATACGTATTTAGATTGAAATAAAATACACATTAATCGTTTGTCTGTAGAAGATCTGTTGACTTAGTTTAATCATATTTTACTGAGGAAAATAATCAATATAGATAAATAATTTATCACATTTCAGGATTAGAACAGTAGAACTAAACTCATATGATTCATTCCCCTGTTGTGATAAATTACAGTTGACATTTTAGACAGTTATTACCAATGAAGTTATTATCAGACAAGCTTTATTAAATTATGCTTTAAACACACATGATTGGATGTGAGACTTGATGAGATTAGCTTGCTGAAGCATATTTTTCTTTACTTTCGTTATTAATACACTGATCAATTTCAAAATGATACTATTATGAAAACTGCAGGGACATTGTCAAAAGTGAAAATAAATGTAAAATGGTACTCTGTATAAAGGCCATCTATATGCCAAACGAGTTTGACGAAACGGCGAATATTAAATCACATGCATTTGTGTGACGTTCAATGTCTTTTCAGAGTTTAAAAACAAAAAACCGCTTCTTGGTTGCACAAACACCTCTGCCTGACACCGTTTCCGATTTCATTGCACTTGCTGTTCAGGAGAACTGTTCCTGTATTGTTAGTATGGAGGCACAGGTAAATTGTTGAATGAATGTATGTTTTTACTTTGACCACGTATATAGAGATATATAGCTAGTGTTTTAAGTTCTACCGTTTCTTCCCTAATAAAAAGCGCTACAAATTGTATATTACGCTTGTCATAATTTACCTGTGTTTATGTATTAAGCACTTATTTTTATTGTAATATTTGTTTTTATATATTTTATAAAATAACAAATTTCTTATCAAGTATCCAGTTATATAAAATACGCGATATCTTTATCAGATTTGAATAAAAAAATGGTTTGGTGTTACTTATATTGTTATTTCCAGGGGATTGGCTTATACGTTCCTGGTGACAATCTATCAATGAAGAAAGGTGTGATTTCCATAGTTTCCACCAGAGAACAAAGTACACAACACTTTGTAAAAAGAAAGCTACATTTTAAACACGACGGAAAGGTACGATATAAGGCTGCATGATTTTCCCCCAAATCGCAAACTGCCATCTATATTTTGTTCGAAAAATGATATGTTATTTTAATAGTTTCTTATGGCTTAAATGCAAACAAATATGAGATTTTCAGTCTAAAATAAATGAAAATAGCATCAGTAACAACAACAATAACACCACTACCACGACCAACAGAAACAATAATTCTACACTTAGCACCATCTTGAACAATAACAACCGGTTATGCGTAAGCGATATTATATCGCAAACATTATCTCTAAACAATATGTTTTCGTTGAATTTCAGAACAAGTCGGAGTTGAGAATACCACACTATGAATATTTGGACTGGGGTAGAAATCAAACTAGTCCGAAGTCGGCAGAAAACTTTGTTACCTTCATCAAAGAGGTTGAAGACGCATCCAAATCATCTCACATGCACGGACCGATACTGGTGCATTGTATGTACGTACTCTCTTTGTTTTAGCTCGAAGTCGCCTTCAGATGTTGTCTTAGTGTTAAAAAAGAGCGTTTGAAATCACAATAGACCGAGTATCTCCGATATGATGAAGATTTAATGTAGGAAGATATAAAGAAAAAAAAATAAGACAGTAGACATTCGTTTACACGATCTATTTCCATTGTGATAGGAACGGTGCTGGAAAGAGTGGCCTTTTATGTGTTGTCTCGACATTACTTGAAACACTTAGTGAATATAATGAAGTCAGTGTGGTCAATGCGGTGAGGAGAGTCAGAGCTAGACGACCGCTTTCAATTCCAAATGTGGTAAATATAAAAACTATTTTTTTCAAACAGATCATATTATATCGCATATGCGTGGTTTTATGTTTGAATCACAATGATACACTTGAAATCACAAGGGCAAACCAGTAGTAATATGTTAACAATGTTTATGTAGCGAGGGGTATGGTTCAATGCCTAACATAAACTGAACGAGAAACACATTGAAAAACTGCATGTTAAATACGACTGTTCAATAATGATAATTACATGTAATGAACAAGAATAAACTTTAACAATTTGTATCATTTAACAGTTTCAGACAATCGTATGTCTCTTTGTTTAACTACTTAGTAGTATTTGATCTTGATTTTCAAGTTTGACATTTGTGCTAGTAAGTATGCCAAGTGGACCATCAGATTTCATAAGAACAAAATTAAAGCTGCTATTGTATAGTCCAGACGTCATGCTATTTATGACATTGTTTATGGTATCGAATCTCATTTTTGAATTGGGCTTGCCTTTTTTTTGTATTTTAGAAATCGCCTATGCATGATCAATATTATTATTGCATTTGATAGAAGTTTGATTTTTCAGGAACAGTTTTACTTCTGCCACGAGTGTGTTCTCTATTCCGTAAATGCAACAGATAACGCTGTGTATTAAAACAAAAGTGTGAATATGCAGAGGAAATGAACACCGCAGACTAATTTGGAGCACTGGCAATCGGTTTATTGCTTTGGCACGAACACATGTATATATACAATATATATAAAGATATGACAGCTACATTATCCACAATTCGCAGACATGGTGACACTTGCAAACGTAACATGATTGCAGTTCTGCATAACCGTAATCACATACAAAAACTCTAGTATTTCATCTGTCAATGTAAACATTGTGTTGTAAATATCATTGTAAATATTTGTAAACTTACTACTGTGGCTTTTTGTACCATATTGCAGAGTGTTTGATTTGATTAGAACGATATCCCATAGGGAAGGCTTAATAGGCAAGCTTACCGTGCGATAGGTAGAATTTGATAACACATAACGGTATTTCAATATATGCCCACCACTACCTGCACGGTCAGCCTGCCGATATAATATGAAAAACATACTACACCGAGCTCCCGTGATTGAATCTATTCATAACTGGAACTTTGTGGGCGTTTTGCATAATTTCAATCTTGTGTTTGATGTAGCGGATGCATTAAGTATTGCTCTAATGTGTTATAATCGCATTGTACATTATAATTATCATGCTATTTACTATGTATGTATTGCAGTATGCAGGATGTTTTTGTAGAAGGTACTTTGAATAAACAATAAATAAGAAACGTGTAATGAAACGTCATAGCGAATAAACTTTTTTATTTTATTTTTTTTTAAATTGCGGTATTCAAACCTGCCTTTTAGTATGTTTTAAATGTTTTGGCGTCGATAAATGTTTCAAAGACAAGATGTATGGTACGACAGGAAATGCACGTAACAAAACATTTTAATGAATATTTAAGCCTTTGCATAACTTTAAATAATCCGTATAAAACTATACAGTTAATTAATAAATATTTGCATTCTTATTGATCAAAAGGCAGAATATGGAATGGTCAACATGTCCAATGGAACAAAGATATCACGCCTCACTAAGGTTTATATAAATATATTTAAAAGTGCATTAGTGAATCCGAAAACAGGATTCTTATCTGTTTACTTTATTTACGTATGTTATATTGCATTATATGAGCAATTTATGTATTGAATTGTTTTAATAATGCTCCATATTATACTTATTCAAAATATATGTTGTATATATAAATACCGAATAAATTATTTTCTTCTCTGTGACCGGTTGGATCCAATTCATTTGTCTGTGTCGTTAAAACACAAAACTAATCTGAATTTCAAAAATAAGCTGTAAGCAAATTAAGACAAACATAAAAAACGAGAACAGAATAAGTGAATAATGCTTTTGAAATAAAATAGTGTCTTATTTTAAATCAATTATGCCATTAATACAATGATATTTACATAATAGTTGGTTATATGATTGAATTACTATTAGTAGTGTTCCTTGTTATTGTCTATTGTAAAACATTTACTGTCATATTGGACAATACAAGTAAACTGGGCGTCACTACGCGGAATTCAATTATACCACATGTTAATCATTACACGGTACAAAATCGCGGACCTCATGATTGAAAACACACACCTGTGCTAAAACAGTCGTGAAAAATCTCAATGACTCTGTTTGTGGGTTCCGTAACTTCTAGTTATTTCTAACCCGATTTGGATGTCGGGTTTTGCTATTTAGCTATTCAAATGTAGGGGTTTCTCAGTAGTATTTTAAAACATTTAGGCGACATTAAACATTTGATTTTAGTGTCATCTGTTAATGATAATACGTTACTTATCAGTGACGACCGAATGCAGCAGCGTCAGGATAACAGGCAATATTTAAGAAGTATTACTCGGCACTGAGGGTCATATGACATTATAAGGACCTGCCAGTCAGCCAACGTATATGGACCGAGGCGCTAGCCGAGGTCCATTCACCTTCGGGGGCTGACTGACCGGTCCGTATAATGCCATATGGACCGATGTGGTGTGTTATATTTCTTGTATTATACCGAACATTTTTCATTACCATTCAATATTTTTAAAGCGATTTCAATGTGTTTTATTAAATAAAGCTAACAATGTTACTTGAGACAAATTTTCGCCGTCGTGAAAATAGCAAGCCCCACTTACCCGTTGTATGACATCAGCGGTCCATATAACATTTTTGGCGAGGTCCGAACCGGCTAAAATTATAATATGGACCGCTGATCATTAAACTGGATTTTCATAAAAATACAGTGTGATACGGACCTATCGAGTTTATATATACAAAGAAGGGACACATTTATGTGATGTATAATATTATTTATTATTTCATCAATACTGAAAAGCTACAGAAACAAGCTCTGTCAGTAGTAAAAAGTTTAATCAAAACCCACGTTTAATGGCACAGTGTAAACGAAAACGACATAGAACACAAAAACAGAAGATCACAAGCAAGAAACATTGAAGGACAGCACAAAACTCCGCAAAAAGCACAGTGCGTTTATCAGGTGTCGACATCCAAAAAGACGACCACAAACAACTCCCTTCTAGAAAGACCAGTGTTCTATCATTTTCAAATATATAGCTTCTTAATTTAGTATGTGGAATTGCAGTCCTCTAGAAACGTAAGTTGTGCTAATTTAAGTCTGAAATACTGCAAACGTGTGTTATCTATGCGTTCTTAATTTTACAAGCAGAAAACAAGTTCATTGAAAATACTAATATGTTGCTCACCACCGTATTTCGCTAGTAGGGAGACTAGCGTAAATAGTCAACATTCTTAATTTGCTACATTAAAATTAAAAATTAAAAGTACGAGGACTGTCCCACTAAATCGTAGACTTTGTTGATAAAAAATTATATGACGTCACATATGAAAAATACTTTGCATCTAATTTATTTAATATATAACAAATAAAAAAAAACAAGAAAAACTGAATCGTTATTGTTTAGTATAGATTTCATACATTGTTTTTAATGTACAAGTATACCTTACCGGCGCAGTCTGATAATCAAACGTTAGAAAATTCATTAGTTCTGATAACAGTGTTCTAAAAAGACATTTGCGTCATTTTCCTCGGGAAAACGTCATATCGTATGACGACGCCGTTGTTTGACGTCATCATGTTAAGTTTCAAACAATATTGACGTTATTACTGACAACGATACACACGATAGTATTACATCATCACAAACTGTGATAAGCAGAAAATGGCGACGTCAGACAAAGAAGCGTCGCACAGAACAGCTATTCAATTCTGTGTACAATCAGGAATGATACCTATCAATACGTTACGCCAGATGGAATTCACAAAACGTTACAAGAATGTTTCAAGAGCACTTGTGTATAAATGGCATGGTAGATTTAGCGCCGGTAATACAGAGTGTACACCTTGTGGGCGGCCGAAGTACAAGGATTGCAGAACAATGAAATTCGTGCTACTATTCGCAGGTTGGTTAATAATCAATTACTTAAATACTTTAGATAAAAATATAACTTAAAATAAAATTATTATAATAATAAAAACATTGCTTGAAGTTGATTACATGTTTAAATGATTAAAATTAATGTTTAAAACCCTTATAACATTTATTCATCAAACTAAGTAAATTGTATTTTGTCTCATTCCAGACGGTTCGCCATTATCTTATGCATGCGTTACGGAAGAAGCATGGCAGCTCAGACTGAAAACGTAGTATTGCACCAGGACAACGCCCCAAGCCATACCTCTAGGAACACACAACTAGACATCGATGTGTTAGGGTTCCTGCGAGCTATCCATCCACCAAATCCCCGATCTTGCGCCATTGGATTTCGCATTTATTCCAAAGTTGAAGACATTTTTGCGAGGAACACGATTCAATGATAGAACTGAGATCAGCCATGCAATACAAACATTCAATCGCACATTAGACCGTGATTGGTTCATAAACGTTTATGAGAACTGGGTAAGACACCACCATAGGTGTATCGCATATCAGGGCGAATTCTTTGAGAAGGCATAATATGTGACATTATTTTGACGTCTACCGACACAATTATGACGTCGGCTTGAGCCGGTTATGTGTACATTGTATTATTTAATGCTTTGTAGAATTTTTATATATTGTTTCTTTGTAGTGTTTTATTTCGTGTGTATTTGCACAAGATGACGAATAAAACGTCAGAGAACTTTGTCAACAATTGGTTCATTAGTTTATTTCAAATACGGAATGTCGAATTTGTGGTTTGGCAATTTTGGCACACTCAATAGATGATACATTGAATGTAAGTTAATTCAGGTAAGGATCCTACATCCACTTCGTTTATCAATTGAATGAAGGGACCATCAAGGATTATAGCCGCTGGTAACAATAATAATAATAATAATACGAATCATTATTGACAATTCAGTGTATGTACCAGAGTATGGAACTAAAATGCCTTACTTAAACTTCTTTTGAAGGCTTTCGTCGTACCAACTGTGCTTAGAAGTAAATATGTTAGGGTGTAAACGTTCTTTAAATTGCCTGTGATGTTAAACGATTGTTTATCCTATTATGAAGCTTTATGGTCCTAGATTAACGAAAATATTACATACTTTTAATAATAATAAGTCAATAACCTCCACTTCCTGGTGTGCTCACTTCATGCCATTCAGTTAATCGAATAGGTTAGAGAAAACCATCTAATTGTCACTAGGTACATTAAATTAGGTTTACTTTGTGATAAACTTCATTTGTTCACTCCCAAATAAAAAAAACATGTTTTCTTTCCATGTGAGTCTTTAAACCTATGCAAAAGTGGCTACTTTTTTACTTCAGTTTCATCCCTCATGGTATATAAATTTTCTTTCCATATTCTGCCCCATGAAAAGGGTACATATATATATATATATATATATATATATATATATATATATATATACATATATATATATATATATATTTAGAACAATCCAACCTTTGGGTAACTTTGATGCAACCTTTGGGAGACTCGTGTCGCCCATAGGATATATGTTGTGTCGCCCAAAAGTAATTGTGTTTTTTTCTATTAATTTATTTTTTAAAATAATAAAACAATTTTGCAAACGATTTTGAACGCTTTAAAAAGGTTCAGTCATTAAGCACTAATCAGCAGGAATACCATTTTAGGAAAAATCATGAATTTCAAAAAAGTGTGTATATTTTGAAAACATCCTTTGGGATACATTCATATTTTGATTAATAATTTTCTTGTCATAGTTATATGTTTAAGATAAGAGTTCATAAATGTGAAAAACAAAACTTTTTTTAACAGAAAATTTAATTGTGTTCAACTTAAAAGATTTCAAAATTCCCTCAAAAAAATAGTTTCGAAATATGCGTAAATTCCGTGTTATTGTGTCGCCCAAAGGTTGATGTGAATGCAATACTTTACAAAATATAAGAAAGACCTGTACTTTTCGTTGCATTTGTTACTTTATTTAAAAGTTTATAGACACAAATGTCAAAAGTGCTTATCATAATAGTTTTATTTTAAAATGTTTTATTGAACAATTGCACCACCCTAACTATCCAGGGTAGCGGTCCTGACGCAACTACGTGAGATCAACGAATGGCAATTCTAAGTTCATATGCTAACTCTCAGATAAAACTAATAAGCTCAGAGTGAACCATTACAAGCCAAATACAGCACATATATCTTAGTCATGGACCTATAGTGATTCATAACAGTTATTTGACATATTTTAGTATTGTTCCATCACAGATTTAAATGTTTTTCACTGCACATATCATTTTATCATGAAAACTTATAAGGTTGACTACAAAATATGTGGCCTTTTATACAAAAGTTGTATCTAAAATCTTTAATCGCTACTAATTGACCAGTCTGTATCTACAGAAACATAAATCAAAGGTAACAATTTCCTATATGGAATGCTTAAAGACTGCATGCTGCCGGTAACCATTCCAAAATGTGTGGTCTAATCGTACTAGTCATTAAATAACAGTCTTTTTTATTTCCGTTGTCAACACATTTTGCGGAATTCATTAAAAAAACAAGTGGTTTAGGTTATTTATTTTTTGATCTTATACCTTTTTTTATTATGTTACAGGCTCAGTTAATATATGTTTATTTCTTTATAAAAAGAACGGTTCAGCAAACGAAAAACTGTTCATCGCGTAATGATGCGTTAATACTATTACCAGGCAGTTGAGCGGCATTAACTTTATAGTGAATGATTAGTTGACTGACTGTTTTCATGTAATCATATATGTGTTTCATTTATCGGCGAAAAGAACTGCAAAAATTATATGTACGTCAATAGCTTTGAATTAGACAAAATAGTATTATGGCTGACTGTTTTAATGTAATTGTATGTGTGTTTCTATTAACGGTAAAAAGCGAAATGGTATATTACTGAAAAATATATGTACGTAAATAATTTTGAATCATATTATGGTGACAATCGTATGAAAAGTAAACCCATACATATGTATGACAAACATACCTTTTGAGTGATAAACTTTTTATTCTTGCTTTATTATGCATTTATGGAAACTATTTATTGCTGATAATAGGATTGTAAACATGTATTTAGTAGCTTAGAACGCACTGAACATGAATGACTGGTGGGTCCGACAGTAATCAATTATTGTCTCATAATAAGGAAATTCTGTGTTTTACGCATCTTTCTTTCATATCTAACTCGGTATCCTTCATAACAACCATTATTTTTCTCAGTTTCGGTAAATGCTGGTACTTCTTATGTGGGAGTGAGAGTGCATCTTTAAATGAGATTCTCTGTCAGTTACTCTTCTACTAAATTTGTAACACATAAAATGTCGCAAAATAGTTCTCTATTGTTTAATGTCCAAAGAAAGTCCAAATTTAAGTATACTCAAATTTAATGTTTGTAAACATCCAACAGTTAACCGCTTGAACCCTGAACTGAGCGATGAAGAGACAGCACTAGTGTCCCGTCTGATAATGTCCTGCCGTTGGAACTTAAACTGAGCATTTGCATAAAATAGTTTTGTTGTTAAAAACAGGTCAAATTAAATGTGATCCCAACAATCATAAGCAATCTTGCTGTACTGTGTTTATATGGTTACATCGTAAACGTGCTGTCTTTTAATGCCAGAACCTTTACCCATATCATGTAGTTTTTAGTCGCTGTAAAAAACTCATTGATATGTGTTCACCTTTATATTAGTGTAAGTAAGAGTGTACATTTTCCAGATTAGCATAAAAGTTGTGTCTTAGAAATATTTTTTTTGAATGTAGACAATACAACGCGTTATCTCATGACTTTAATGTCGAGTATATGACGATATATGTTTATGCAAGCCGTGTTTAAATTTATTTGGAATACACAGTGACTTAATTAATGTTAAAATTGAAATGTGACAAATACTTCGAACATCATGAAATGTCGATAAAATCTATAAAAAAGAAAGCATTGGGTGTGACTGTTGGTCAAGGGTATTTTGTGCATTGTACACGAGAGTAACTCGAAAGTATGTGCTTCTGGTCATACTGATAAAGTGATATATTTTCACATTCAGATAAGTTAGAAACCGTTTACTTTTAACTCAAAATGGCCCCTAAACGTTGGCAATATTAAGTTATCAGAAGACCATATTTCCTTAATTGGATATAGTTCCACTCCGGACCAGGATTCGAAGCAGGGTTTCGTGTGAAACAACAATGCCGCTCAACCGCCTGGTAAATGACTCATTTTTAAAAAAAATAATATAATAATTGCCCTTTTTAGCATTGTCGTCACTTTCAAATGTCGAAGCACAAACCTGGCACCCATATCGGAGAGCCAATGTCAAAGTTTGTAAACAGATACATTTTCAATACTTATCCTTTCGGCCAGCTCCTCAGTGTACGACCTTGCAATATATGCTACAGCAGTCCTCAAATTCTTAGACTTGTTTTAAATTTTTGCGAAACTGATTAAACCATCATTTGCTAAAATAATATCTTTAACCAGTTTTAAAAGAGTAATCAAAGTAATGGTAAACATACTTTTTCACTATGGTCCTTTTAACACTCGTTCGGCAAAACGTCAGAGACTTTCAGTTCTGGTATTTCAAGCTCATCATTGTGCAAAAACTACTAGCAAAGAAATTTCCATATGCCGTATTAAATAAGCAGGACTCGTGTACTTAACTATTTAGCCATTTAGTACCTTTTTAAAAGTCCAAATAATTCAAGTAAAAAGATGAATAACGATTTGTGTCCCCGTATTATAGCTATACACATACTCTGCTGTGTAAGTCAATTAAATGATCAACTTAATACCTGCATTTGCATTCTTATATCAATACGCAACTTTCCACAATTACAACTGCACTCATTGCACTCAGCAAATGTATTCTACAAGGTATTTTTTTTCAATTAAACTAAACGTTCTCGAAAAAACACCATCATTTTTTAAAGATAGTATATGCTTGCCCATAATTTCCTTCGCCAACACATTTAGAGTTTAAAGTTGATTCTTAATGAGATCATGCAGTATAAGTCACTTGAAATGTGGACTACGCCAAACGTTACATATAAGGTAGGGAGTAATTCTCAAAATCATATTAAACTCTTATCTGGAGCTTTGGTTTCATGAACAATGCACTGCCACGGATAAGGCATGAAGGAAATTTTAGTAGAATCTACTTACTCTTGAAACCAGACTTAATTTACTACCAGGGTATGTTAGCTCAACTAAATGAATCCCAACAAAATGCATTGGACATTTTAATTAGGTTTATGTTAAAGCCTTCTTTCTTTAACGCCAAATACCTATGGCTCGAATAACCCACATACTATTTATATATATATGTTTGATGTACATACTTGTATCTTAATTAAGCGCTCTACGTATATTTTTTGTGGAAAAAATGAACATATTTATATGAACACATTTATATCAGTTCTTTTTAAAAAAAATATTGATCATGCTCAAAATATTGGACTAACTGAGAAATATTCACATACTTTCCGTTTGGCATTACATGACTATGATACAAATTGTAGCAGGTCGATAGCCTTTTAACGTTTTACGCCATTTAATTTGAGTGGTAAAAATGTATAATATGCATTTATTTAGGGTTAAAAGGTTGTTAGTAAGTGCTTACACAAGATTATGGTTTAATGCGACACACATTTTATAAACACAAGGATAAAATAAGAATCTCAATAAAAATTGTCAAGACATTTAAAACATAGAAAATATACTCATGAAATAACTAAATCCCCCCCCCCCCACAAACAAAATGCTTGTAGGATAAAATGAATGATTCATTTAAAACATTATGAATTTATATTAAACGCCTAATTAGCATTTAATTGCATCATGATATGATTCATATTTTTCCGGGTTTTGACAACTTCGCAGAGGGAGTATCCCTGTCCGAAAACGATGACCCACATTCTATTCTAAACGACACTGTACATGCAGATATTATCATTCATCGGCCGAAGCAAAATCGAAACACAGGTATATAGGATTCTGCTTTTTATATTACGTTCTGTAACTCGCAGATAATTAAATAATTGCTTATTTTACAATTTCAATCGCGTTATATTACGTAAAATGCAGTTTATTCGAACTATATTAACCGCATAACATAGATTGAGAACTCATTACAGCGTTATTTATAGCAAGCTTATTAATAAGCAGTAGCTTTTGCCCTCGAGGTATTTTCGATGCAAATGTAAATGTAAATTAGGCCGGTGACCACCGCAGTTCTAACCGCGCTGGGGTTGATACGACCGTGCGCGCATTAATTCGCCAAAAGTTAAAAATGTTATGTCGAATTGCCGATGCGATTTCAGGAATACGGTTATAAAAGTATGCAGGCCTAGCTGCCTACAGCCTTATTAAGAACATACGAACTACCAGAATGCACCTGATTGCACCATGGTAAACAATTTTTAGAAGTGGAGGCAAACACATTCACGAATAGAGGAAGAGCTACGCTCCTGAATATGGCTGTAAACCGAACACTTTTATTCTTATTGGCATGCTGTTGTACGTGTGTGTGTGGTCTTAACTAGGATCAGGGCCTGTCCCAAAATGTCAGGCCCAAGTATTGGTGGTTGAGTGCGGGACGCGATGTTTACTCTTCCGAGGAGCCTCAATGTTTTTTTTTTCAATGCCAATTGAACAACATGATAAAATATTAGCTTTGTTGTCATAAGTGACCATGCCCAAGCTGTCCCTGGTCAAAGCATGCCTTGGCCTTCATTAATAACGTCTGAAGTAAAAAAACAACACTTTTTTCCTCTGAAACAGCAAGGCACAGACCCTTGAAATAAGATCTTAATCATTATGTAATGGTGCTCAACACAGTTTGTTCATATTAAGTTTTTGCTGTCCGGACTGGCCCAGTGTGGTACAAGGTTTTCAATATATTTGTCTTACTTTACAAATCTTCTTTGCCCGAATTCAAGACATCTACTCTCACTCACACTCCAACCACATTCCTGTAAGAGAAACTCAAGTAACCAATTGATTGGAAAAAGGGAAGTGACACTCAAGTGATCTGGCCCCGATTTCTCCAAACTTTTTAAGTCCCTTATAACAGGATTAAGCTAATCTCATTATTGTTTGTTTTCAATTTATTGCATTATATTAATTTCTTTCAGAAATTTTATACTTTAAATAGAAATTATCTCTATGATAATCACAATACACCATTGTTCATTTATAAAAAATCAATTTAAGTCAGTATTTAAGCTAAATAAAATAAGCTACTTAAGCCTGTTAAGCTTAAGAAGTCTCAAGAAATTTGGGCCTGTTCATATCCACATGCCTCGCTTACACTCCACTTCATCAAGTGACCAATACGGTACAAATACATTATGTTTTAATGATCATATCGGATTATCTGCTTCACTATCATGGTGGTGTTTATAGTATACGATGTAAACATATGTGATTTGAGTACCTTTTGTCAGTAATTGCGACAAACAAATGACAATTAAAATTATTATTCTTAAAATGAAACTTACCTTATAAAACAGTTCGCTAATAAAAAATAAACATTTTGGATTGTTAATAACAGTTCTAAAATTCGTTAAAATGCATGTTTTCTGTTTCCTGTTGTTTTTAAAATATAACCGTTTTCAATTGTATCACGTGATTTGAACATATTCGTATATAATCGTAATGTAATTTAGTCTACATGAAGTGGGCTTAGCGTTTGAAAATAAATTAAAGATGGAAGTTGAATGCACTTTATAAAAAAGCACATGGATATAAAAGGCGAATTCATCTACTTCTTAAGAAAAATTACAACTCGGACAGAAAGCAAATCAAGAAATGTAGGAAAACTAAGATCGTATAATGATGACAGAAACAATAGTAATAATATTAATAAAAATAATAATAATAATAATAATTATTATTATTATTATTATTATTATTATTATTATTATTGTTTCTGTCATCATTAGCCGATCCGATTATAACGTCGCTAGGCCGCTTACTTCACACCACTAAGCCGCTATTTTCACGTGCATATGTTTTTTATTGCAGTCATCGATGAATTACAACCATCAAGTTTTCAAGGCGGTCAAGATCATAAAACAAAATAAATATGTGAATGGTGCATCCTTCTGAAAATTGATGTCTTCACAGAAGTCACGTTTTTTAAAGACATGTACTCCAATGGACTGTCCCGGTCTATCGAATATTGTCAGGGAACGATCATGCCCCATAGTCGTTCCAAATTTATTAAATATTTCATCTTTACTGCTTGTCATGTACATTATGGGTGGTCTAGTCGTGCACTTACAAATGTCCCACACACAAAACACTTACGTGTTACTCATTTCTGAGCCGTTATTACAGAGGATTAACTCATTGTGTGTGGGCGAGATTGGTTAATCTGAATTCGGCCTTTTATTTCCGAGTCCAGTCTTAGACCAAAATTGTCAAAATTATGCACCTAGAAAAAATGCTGACCAGGCACATTGGCTTGTATTCATGAAAATCTTATGACCAGTAATATTCTTCACTTTGAAATGACATATGTGTGGATTTGACTGAATAAGTTTTATAAATGGCACCCAAATATTTCTTTTATAAATTCACAAGGCCACTTGAACCGACCTCGGAGGATTAGATGTAAATACAAACCGAATGAGTCTGAGTGTTAAATATACATGACAAGGAGAAACTATCAGCTATTTGGAAATATAAGTGACCTGAAAATACTGGGCTTCATGATGTACATGCACTGGACTTCTATAAAATCAAATTTTCAAAAGGATGCGCATATCAGATAATTGTTTTGTTTCGTACTGATTATGAACGCCCAGCAAATCTGATTGTTGCAATTCATCCCTTGATGCAAGAGGCAGCTAGCTATAAGTTCGTGAAGTTAGCAGCCGAGCGGCCGTGCGGCGCGAAATTGCGCGAATTAGGGTCCTATCAGCATAGATTTGTTCTCTATTCAATGAAATTGAACATCCGTTTTGGGAAAAAAACAATGATAAATCAAAGCATATTTATTCATAGATAAACAGAAATCATTTTTATATGAGCTTTCCCCTTTAACAATATTTTTTTTCTAAAAACTTCAACACTCTGAAGCGAGTATAAAAATATTCAATCAACCAGTCCAGCTAGGGAAGATGCTGGTATTCGCTAAAGGATATTGATTTGTGAAAAGGAACATAAGATTTATCAATGTTTTATCAATGTTTTAGAAGAAAACGCAAATAAAATAATTAGGAAGCAATTTAAGCCGCTAGGCTGCCTGGTCGCCAGGCCGCTTGCTTCAAGCAGCTTGGCCGAAATACCGATAGGCCGCTAACATCACGTACATTGCAGCTTTGAGGTTTTACGCATTTTTATTATTCAGAGTGCGGTCAGGGAATTGATATGCATTTCATAGCGAACAGTCAGTTGGATTATTATTCTTATAAGTAGTAGTAATATAATAATTGTTAATATCATTATTATTATTATTATTATTATTAGTAGTAGTAGTAGTAGTAGTAGTAGTAGTAGTAGTAGTAGTAGCAGTAGCAGTTGATAATTTAAAAAAAAAATCCTACATCACTTGAGTTGTAATTCACTCCGAGGTGTAATTTTACAACCCGAAATAGATTCATTCGCTATTTCTGTCCATGTGCTTTTCTTTATTAAGTGTTTCCGACTTAACATTTTGTGTTTTAACATTAAAGACCGGTTTTTGCTAAACAAACACAAAAAACAATTATGTACGAAAACACATTTAGATAAGGTGATAAAATGAAAATAGACTATTTAATTTTCTCCTTTTTTAAATCAATATTCATGTATAAAGATTGATTAATTTGTACTGTGATTTAAGGTATTTTTCAGATCAATATACAGCAGTCGTACCTGGTTGACAATACGTTTAATATCAGTTTAATTCTAAACTAACTTAGTTACATAACATCGATGTTGCACGGATGATCTTAACAAGCGAAGTTCTAAAATATAATCCGACTGTATAAATAATGGCACAGTCATACTGTTGTCGTGACGTAATATTATGACATGCGTAATCAAGGAGATAAACAGCTATTAACTTTTTTTTTTTTAAAATATACAGTTCATGTTGACCGTAAAGTCAGTATTATCTATTATATCGCCTCAATCAATAAAGATATTTGGGTCCAGCTTATATGTAATTAATTGTATATTATTATTATTATTATTATTATTATTATTATTATTATTATTATTATTATTATTATTATTTTTATTATTTGTTTGATTGTTTGATTGTTGTTTGTTTGTTTGTTCATTCGTTCGTTCGTTCGTCCGTTCGTCCGTTCGTCTGTTCGCTCGTTCGTGCCTTCATTCATTAATTCGTTCGTTCGTTCGTTCGTTCATTCATCGTTCATTCATTCGTTCATTCGTTCATTCATGCGTTCATTCATTCATTCATTCATTCATTCATTCATTCATTCATTCATTCATTCATTCATTCATTCATTCACTCACTCACTCACTCACTCGCTCACTCAGCCACTCGCTCACTCAGCCACTCGCTCACTCGCTCACTCGCTCACTCGATCACTCACTCACTCACTCACTCACTCACTCACTCACTCACTCACTCACTCACTCACTCACTCACTCACTCACTCACTCACTCACTCACTCACTCACTCACTCACTCACTCACTCACTCACTCACTCACTCACTCACTCACTCACTCACTCTCTCTCTCTCTCACTCACTCACTCACTCACTCACTCACTCACTCACTCACTCACTCACTCACTCACTCACTCACTCACTCACTCACTCACTCACTCACTCACTAATTCATTCATCCCAATAAAGCCATCTGGACAAATGCATTTACAGATTGATCAATGTAACACAGACCAATCATTTATTAGAAATATGAACGCACGCGCAAAACACACGCTCACGCACTCGCACACGCACGCACGCACACGCACACATGCACACGCATTAATCTACTTTGTATCGATCCATCATAATCATCATTTATGCATACACATTATGTTTGTAAAACATTAAGGGGATATTCATTAATAGACAGTCACACATAAAACGTATTTAAAACAGTTTATCGGTCGATTAAAAAACATATAATATTATGTAGTAAACTATACATAACTCGTTAATATGTATAAAACAGAATTTACAATAAAAAAACTCATTCTTATTTCAGCTCTGTTGCAACTGAAATGAATTATTTCTTACAAGTTGTTAGAATTAGTATGTTTACCTCCAAAAAAATCCAAACTGCAGAAGGCACGTATGTGTTTCTTGTATCGTTTTGTTTGCCCAAAATGAGCGATATCTTGTCTTCAAGATTAAAAGTGAGCTAACACGATTACAGACTTTTTGTAAACGTGTACATGAGACATAAAAATGCGTAACGAGACCGTTTATTAAACGTCAAAGTAAAACATAGTTTAAATACTTCGTGGATATGCATCGCAAGCTTTAACAATTTGATGTATGTCGTTCAAATACTAAATTAAATGTTTTAAAGACTTATTTCTAAAATTATATATTTTAATAATTGATGTTTAAGAATTTCGTTAATAACTTATTCAAATGCTATGATATTTCCATCCGGATAGGAAAATAAACTGTCTGCATTCGGATTATAGGATTTGTTTTGATCATGCAATTATACATTGGGTATGTATTCATTCTGATTCATCAGTGGTTTTATAATGATATTTCTATCGCATAGAATCATCACTCGAGTGGAGAGATAAGGTTGGTTTAAGCCGATTAAGAATAGTTCGTTCTCAAGAGGTTTAACACGTTCTCAAAGGCAGATAAACAAATATCTGCTATTGATATCTACTGTATAAACATACACTTGTTCGTATCCTTTCAATCTTTAAGATGCTGGTACAGATAGGTAGACACATTTAGCAGTAAGTTTCATGCTTCGAGAGTAATTGCAAATATCAGGATACTTATATTGTATTAATTTTGATTTACTGTTATAGTATTATTGATGGCATTTTTAAATAAACCAAATTGACAATATTATTATCATATGCTATATTAAAGGGGTTATTTTTGTCTATAATAACAAAGTGTTTTTCCTTAAATAAGAAAATGTCTGTATAATAATGCTTTGGGTAAAATCTTTAACAATAACGCATTAAATTTCACTGAACTAGTCGCAACTTCTTGCATCAGCCAAGCCTGGTCTGGCCTGGCATTTAAAGATGAATGGTTCAAGGATATATATACAAGCGCCACATGTAACAAGTTTCTTCGAAATCCTCAAGACAACTAAAGCAGTAATTCAAACTAAATTCATGATGCACGTACATTACGTATCTGCAATAAACTAAGTCGACAACACATAAGAATCAATTATTACTAATATCTTCTTTAAATCAACTTGAGTGTTTCGTTGCTTGTTCCAAAATCATATTTCCATTTAAGTTTTATAATTACTTAGCATCGCATGAAAGTGAGTATCTGAAGAATGTTTTAAAAATGTAGTCAACTAGTTAATCAAAGTATCTGAGGTACCCTCCATGTGTGAACGACATCAACCTTAAATAGGCTCTATTTTAATCAAGTGAAGATAACTGCTAAACATGTAAAATATAATAACCGCAGCCAGAAGCCAGTAACTAGAATGGATAAGCCGAAATACAAAGTATAACCACGGTATTAGGAAGTAATATCACCGTAGCAGCTAATCAGAAAAGAAATGCACTTAGACTGTTAAATGGTGAAATGCTAAATAACATTTAAAATATTAGATATCTCTGCTTAATTTGTTTACGCCCATGTCATTTTTCAGAAATAGCGATACGGCTAACGGTGTAAGTTCATGTTTTACATAATTAAATGAAAACGGTCTTTATATGCAAAGTTTAAGATTAAAACTACTAAATGAAGGTGATGTGACGCACAAAGACCAGGTTCTGGTACAAAGGGGACATTTAGGGCTACAATCTGATACAAGCCAAGCTATTATGCAAGTATGTGGACTCTGTGGGGGGGGGGGAGCGGATTAAATAATACTCGGGTATAGTCATACTATAAGTCAGAAAGTAAGTAAGTAAGTTTGACATTGACATGTGCACAGCACAAATGATATTCACAAAACAATAAGTCACCTTAATGTTAACTATTCTCAAGTATTGGTACATATATTAACTTATATAAGTATGTAAGTCGCGGTCCTGTTTCTCTTTAGCAAATAGTGTGTACTATTAAAAATTAAAAGTACTCATAAAGATTTCCAGAATACCGAACAGTTAATGTGTTAATCTAACTTCCTTCAGTAAATGAGGATACTTGGTCGGTTATACAATGTTGAAACATATACATGTTTGATACAAAATTAAATGACACAAGACATACTAATACAAGTATAAATGCTATGCATACAGTGTACTTTTTCTTAGAGCATAAGCTTTCACATTATTTCAATAACTACCTCATTTTTTTAATTCACTAAAAACGCTAATTTTTCGATGTCAGTAAGATAAATGAAATGATCTTCAGAAAGCACAGGACCGATGCATGAAATTATTGTATTAGTATACAATGAGCACTTTAATACAGAATGACACTCATTTTCAACCTCTTGGGCTTCGCATAGTCTACAAAATCTTGCATCCAAAGGTTCACCTATAGATAGATACCGCCCAGTTTCTATTCTTAAAGGTAATATACCAGTACGTGTTTGGGCCAGCAAAGAACGTTCATTTTTGGTCAGGCCTATGTCCAAATAGCTTTCGTATTTAAAGTATCGCTTTAATACCGTATACGTTATTAATTTCGACATAGATTAGACCCCTCTTGACAAAATGTTTATATAGTGGTTTGTTATTGAAACTGTCTATATGCCCTATGTGTGTCACGATCTTCTGAAACTCGCTTTACCAATTACAAGTTCACCTGTTATAGTCCATTTAAAACACCTGGGTGCACAGTCCGTTTAGGTTCATGAGCACGAGCCTATTCCAGAGGCGCAGCATGTTAATCCAACGTCTATTACGGGTTAGGATATAAGCCAGTGTTGCCAGTAAGCGCGGAAGGGCATATCTTATCAACGGTTTTGGACATTGTGTGAGGATTGGTACTGCTTGAATCTCCATACTGAGGTACAACACAAGAATTATACAACTTAATTCTCGTATGGCCTGAAACCAATGTCTTTTAGTTTATGCCCTTTGTGCCATTGCATGTGAAAATAAAATCGCCTTTGTCATGGAAAATTACTCCGAGGTATTTATATTTGTTAACAAAGTTCACTTTCGCCAATTCGAAATGAGTGTTGAATTCGCTGTGTGCGGCCTTTCCGGAAGTTCATGTATTTCGACTTAGACGTATTGACAACGACACGCCAACGTGTATAGTAACTGTTTAGGGCTTCAAGCATGTTTTGCTACTTTTCTTCGGTGTCATTAACACTATATCGTCAGCTTACATGAGGATACAAATTTGACTGTCCCCGATAGCGATGTCACATCTTCGGAAGCTGATTTCCTTAAGGCCTTTTTTATTTGATTCTATGTTTTACGAACACCGCCGCTCAAAAAAACTCATTTTTGAAATAAAAATAAAATTGTGATTTCGTTTTTTTTTTTTATTTCCGCCGATGAAACTTTATCGCGGCAAATCATTAAAAGCAGAGGACATCGCAATAGTTGTAAAAACATTGGTGTAAACATCTCTAAAAACGTTTAAGCCAATGAAAAACATTCATCTGATTTGCAGGCTGGTGCTAAAAACCTGGTATCCGGTACCTGGTATCCCTCGGTATCCGGCATCACTTTCCGAATACCGAATTATGTTAATATCAGGGTTAATATCAGATGATAAATTCAAGTATCCACGGTCCGTTATTAATTGCTTTTTGACAACCAATGCATACTTTAAATAACACAGTATCAACATAATCCGGTATCATAAACTGTGATAACGGCTTTTCTCGATATCGATACCTGGTACCGGGTTTTAGCTCACCCGGATAATTCTTTGCGGCAGAGTGACTTCCGGGTTATAACAGCGATAAATATGGACTAATTATCGTTCCAGGTTTGTTATTATTTATTTATTTTTATTAGATTTGTCATTTAAATGAGTTTATATTACATTGTTGTGATATAATTTGAATGTCATGAGCTATAAATCGCTTGACTGTTTACCTGGACAGTTTAGTTCTGGTGGGTGGGGTAGATGAGATGGTTCAGAAAAGACTGCGGTTACTATTCTTATTGGAGTATTATTAATAAAAATTATCATCTATTCTGAAAATTAACACAAATAATGCATTAAGCTGTTTTACTCTCTGACATGTAATTATGATAATCTATAATGAGGAATCTGTATGTATATTACCAGGTACAGTATAACTATTAAATAGTCTTATGAATGAACATATATAAATTATCATCAATATAAATTATGTTATTTATACTGCTCTATGTGTTATAATACTATGTAATAAACATTTTACATAAATTAGTCTGAAAGTAACTTATTTTTTTTATAAAAAATATACTTTTAATGTTCCATTCTTTTCTTTACAGATATGATTCAAATATGCTGATGTTATCTACTGAGACCATCACTTTCAATGTAGAACATCACTACAATCGGTTGGGCTGCTAGATTGGTAGCAACATGATGTAAGCTAGTGCCTGTTGAAACTCTATTGTTGGTTGGGCATCTATTGCTTACTGGACCGCTATATTGGATGGACCATACGTGTTGGTTGAACTACAGTTACTATAAATGGATGGACCTGAAGTGTTGGTTGGACCACCAGTGTTGTTTGGACTGCTTGTTGGACAGAATGTGTGATGGACAACTAGTATTATTTGAATCACTGTTGGATAGACAGCTTTTGTTTTATCAGACAGCTATAATCAGTTGATTTACAAGTTCCTGGATCGCTAGTTCCTGGCGGATAAATATTCCCTGTATAGAAGAAAACAAAAAAGCTCTTTTGCTAACTGTAACAATGACATGGTTGGTGAATTGGTATCAGACAATTTGCAGCCAAGACAACACAGTGAAGTGATAGCCGATTCCTTAAACTCCAAATGGCAAATAGAGTTACCGAAAATAATTGATTATTATTATTATGTCACTTGTCTATTATAACCTGCATTTACAAAGTATAAAGAGTGATTAATGAAAATATGAAGTGAACTTGTCAGATAAAGCAAAAACAAATGTGCACACTTACATATTGACTTGACATTAAAATAGAAAGTCATAGAGAATACATAATAGCTTTTGCTTTTTTTTGTGTTTTTTTCCCGACCAAAAAATAAAATTCCAGAAATGTAATTTTATTTTTATTTTTATTTCCTCCTCCTCCGACACTTCACAACTCTGGCCGTTCGTAAAACATATGATTAAAAAAAAGGCCTAACGAGAACATTGGCAAAAAATGCAAAAAGCGTCGGTGACAATGTGCAACCTTGTTTCACACCAGTGACACAATAAAACCAGTCCGTTTTTGAAGTGTTAAACCGGCCATAAAATAGAGAATTTGCGTAAACATTCTTAGTTTACTGAAATATAAAACTTCTTATATATTTTGTTAAGTAGTAGTTTGTATAAGAGCATGTCCCTGTGAATGTTACCAAAACAGCGTCGCAAGTCGACGTACGTTGAAAATGCATTTTTGTTGTTCCATATAACACTATTAGGCTTGTAAACATGATCTTCACAAGATGTATTGTTCCGGAATCCATTTTGCTCGTCCGCAAGGATATATTCATTTTCGAGGTATTTTGATAGTTGTTTGTTCAAAAACGCAGTGTACAGCTTACTGATGCGGATAATAAGCTAATCCCTCTATAATTCATTGGGATACAGGCAAGTAGGGGACATATAGTTCTCAATCCTGACTCAAGCCAATGAGGGAGTATTGAGAAGGTTACTCAAAATGACTATAAGTGTTAAGGACCGCAGACTTTTTCTATCATACGCCAGTGTGTGGATATTTGTTGGTGTTAATACTTCTAGATTGTGTTGACCATCAAAGGCACCGTTTCCAGGCTTCCTCGAAGTATTGGTTAAACGTTTACCAGTGGTAAACTATCGGATTTGTACAAATATGAACGACAGGAAATGCCTCAAGAACTAACTTGAAACTAACTAACTTGAAGATGGTTATTATTATTATTATTATTATTATTATTATTATGAAATATAGAGGAAACGACGTTATATTATATGATATCCTCCAGTATGCCTGGTGTGATTTTGACGTCCGTATAAACAGCGATCTCTTTTGAATAAGCTCGGCTAAATTTGGTTCCCAACTTTGTTTTAGATTGTGTTAACATTGTTATTCAGACGACATTTTGCGCCTATAATGTGTTCATGTGTTCATAATGTGTTCAATTTAGCTTGGAACATTTGAATGCAAATAGATTATAATATATTTGAAGCCTTCATACACTGAGATTTTTCTCATCGTAATGTTTCATCTTTGAGTAAAATGTATAAAACAAAACAATGAGGTAAACCATAATATTTTTTCACAAGAAAAGCAAAAATAAAATTACCGTTTAAGTTATATTTCAAAATACTTTATAAAGATGCAAAGTATTGATTTATACCCCCATCTCCAGGATGTTTGCACGTGTCCAGTCGACCATTTTACTGATTTCTTCAGCAGAATATGCATACCGCTGTATCGGATACGATTGTTGATTAGGCAGTTCTGTTATCTCGACACCGCCTTCCGTCTGGTGATCGGCATTTTCACAGCTCAGTTGAGTTTAATCATTTGCTTCGCATGGTTTGTAATTTGAAGACATATAATGATACTATGTCATGTCTGGCAGTATTTTAATGTCTTTGTTAGTTCATTATTAATTCTGATCGTTTCTGATCGAATAAATTTTGAGAAGTCAAATTCATATGATTAATTGAAAATGCACTACCTCTTCTTAACACGTTGTCACAGAGAGCACTGCAATGCTGACTATAAAAAAAAACACCAACAACAAAAAACATGACTGTACCAACAACCAGTCAAAAAGTCTTGCCCTAGAACAGAACATTACACAAACATTCAAAGAATTGGTTGATTCCAGGGCTCTTTTGCGAAGTCACATAAAACGTTCATTTAACTACGTCGCGGAGCAATAACAAAACAATGGAGGGGAAGGTGTGTGTTTTCATATCTCATATTGAAATAATATGTCGTCAATAATATAATGAAATAAATGAATAAAAGTTCTGTGTGTTACAAGGCAGTATTATTACGTTACTTTAATGCAGAGTTTGCCTTGATGTATTTTCAGGCAACATGCAGAAACACTCCCAACGCAGGGAGTGTAGTGAGTGTCAAGTATGGCTCAAAAACATTTTCTGTATATTAATTTATGTGACATACCTAACTGTCTTTTTGTAGTGTTGATGCCATGTTTCTATGCAAGTTAATGTATCTATGTATTAACCTTTTTATTGTAAATACATTTAAGATAGTGTTCACTTGCTGATCAAAGCTATTGCATTGACAAAATACAATATATGATAAACAGATAATACTGACGAGTGTAACGAAACCGGGTGCATATATCCTCCATCCGTCTTAAGACGTTTTTTTTTCAGTACAGACTTTCACTTATAAAATCATAATGGCATGTATCTATTGCTTTGCACATTATCTTATATAAATATTTGTTTTTTATAGAAACTGCCAAATGAAAAAAAAAATAATGAAGAGAAATAAAGACAAAATACGGACACATGGATTTACTATAAACCGTCTTAGCAGGCATTCTGTTGTAAGAATTCACCTTTTTATAAGTGAGTTTGTGCACTTAGTCTGATCATTTTAAAATATGCTTTCCAATAATGATGATGTATGATTCCAGCGAAAAAATAGTTTTGAAAAACTAGGAGTTGAATATCTGTGATAACTAATAAAATTTATTTCAGCATTAATGTACGTGATAGGTATTAAAGTCCTTTTACTTAATCAATCTACTTTTATCTTTATTTGTTTTGTCATATAACGAAATTATGTTAATGTGTTGAGATTTCTATTTCTAGTTCAACCAAAATAATTATCTTCGATATTTCAAGAAACTTTCATTTTCAAAGTTGAGACTATAATTTTGAAACTTGATATGATCATAAAACACTCCAGAATGATGATATCAGCAGTATCATGACAAGTCATCTTATTTTAATAAATGCCTACCACTAGCCACCGCATAGGAACATTTTCGAAAAATTGGAGCCCTGGTGTAAAAAGTAGGACTGGACATGTTTTGATGTTTAAAAAGTATTTATGGGGAAAGATAAAACATAATACCTTTTATACAGGAATGTTAGAATGTCAGTAATTTGGTTAACAATTGTAAGCAGTTTACATTCCCGCAAATACTCATTTTGCTTACTTCAGAAACGTTCACGAAAAGTTATGTCTTCCAAACATTCGAATATCTGTTTTTGAATGAGATTGAGATCGACTCCTACTCTTATTTGAAATTGGTTGATATCATAGACAAAATAGTGGCTTACATATTTAAAGGGAAAGGTTGCTTTTGATCTGCATTCAAATGCTACCGTGGATTGTGATTAATCATGTTTTGTTCTCAAATATAGGTCGACAAAAAACGTAAAATAAAAGTAAACGACATTTGACCCACGTGGTCCATCATTAATCTTTAAGACGAAAATCTAACAAATATTAGATAAGATAAATAAGATCGCAGTGACTGATAATGTCATTGTTTGAATACTGTGACAGAAGGTTTTGATTTTCGGGAATAAAGTCTGCCATTGAGAACTGTATGTATGGCCTGTATATTATTTATGAGATGGAGCATCCTTGAATATTTTTCCTACCGTTTATGTAAAACCTACATCATATGTCGCATATTTTTCAAAATTTACTTCAGGGGTAAAGTTCTTAATATCACAATATTTGCTATTTTTTTAATATGTTTTAGATGTCGCAGTTGTCTATCGCATATGCCACATCAGTGTGCCCTTTTGTTTAAACCTAAATGTTGTTTATTTTTTAACGCCCTGTTATTCCCTTCGATGTGTGTTTAAGGTAGTTGGAACATATGATAGGGGTATTCCATTTACGGCTGATGATTGTTACATTTGAAGTAAGTTGCGATAAATATCCCACAAAATGCTACAAGCGAGTAGCAAAACTTTACTTTCTTTACTGGAACGAACATTTGTTTCTATTTGAAAATTGATGTACTCAAGATACATCCTGGACAAGGCTCTGTCGGTATAAACGGACGAAACACGACACGTTTATTCATCAATTTTGAACGTTCCGTGTTTTAAAAAGTGTATACAAAAGTGTATACTAGAGTATTGCATAGTTAAGATACTGCCCGGATAAGCTTTATTCCAGATTAATTCGTTCAACAGTACTCTGACAATTAACAACTGACCTTAACCTTTGAGTTACATAGTTTAGGATACTGTGTGAGACACGCCTCCTGGTCATAGTGAGCTTCCATGCATGTTCAACTTAAGTCTTGACAAGCCGAACGGACACACGAAGCACTGATGAACTTACGCAAGCACGCATCTATACGGGACCACCATTGTGACAAGGTGTCATGTCTAGAAAGTTAAAAAAAAAAAAAAAAAAAAAATATCCATCAGAATCAAAACGCGTGTGGACACTTTATCGGAACATTGGTTCTAAAATAATACAAAGCTCACACATAATAATCAAATAACAACTGGGATAATATAACATGTCACATAAAAAAACGTAAGCAATAATAATGTATTATTAAACAATAACTATTGGTCGAAAAAATAAATGACCGGTTGGTGAAAATTTTCAATGTCTCCCAAAGGTCGCAACGATGTTACCCAAAGGTCGGATTTGTCCAAAGTTATCAATGTTGTGTTGTTTTACGTTGTGTCTGCAGACTATAAAATATCACAAACTAATAAAATCTGTATAATTAAGACATAAAGGCAACATATTATGATATATCCAATGAGCTTCATAGAATAATACCATGGCGACGCACTCATAATACATTGGATGCAAAATATTCGTTCAAGAAGGCTGTTAATAAGCATGAAACTGTAAAATGAATGTTATCGTTAAACATGTATTAGCATTGCATGATCTTTATCTGACATTGCCTTTACCGTTATGTGTACGCTTATGAAAGATTATTGTACATCATAACATAGTTTTTGATTTGCATCACTAATCTTATTATTCGCATAGTTTAAAAAGTCCAATGATAATTGCAAACGTTGTTTTTTGGAAAAAATGATTATTGTTTATAAGAAGACATAGCTCAGAATTTAGTAGTACTGGTTATTGCATTCTATCGTGGAATATAAATGGACTTGGTAGAAAAACTTTGCGATTCTGAATTTTTTAACATCTTAAGAGGATATGATATAGTAATTCTACAGAAATATGGCTATAGGAAAAACACACGCGTTGTGTGACAATATTTATAATGCAAACATTCATAGCTTAGATGACTCATTTACTGAAAAAAATCACAATAGGTACAGGTAGAAATACGGTAAATAATTCAATACGGTAAAATATTTAAAGTAATGATAAAACGTTTAATGATAGAAATCATAATGTTAATAATAATAATAATAAATACGAATAATGAAAATAATTCAATTTGCCTTATAAAGGCGGATGAATGAGACCCAAACGAAAATGCTTTCGGAAGTGACAAAATCATAAAAATGATAGGATTTCATGTCGGCAGATCGGCCAATGATGACAAAGCATTGATATTTGATGACAGTCGAAGCTCCTTGGCTCGGTATCGCATGGTTCGATATTCCGTTGGCTCAAACGAGATTTAAAGTATTTGAATTTACAATATGTTCGTATAAAATTCGATCGACTAGCTTGATGTTTGATATATCTCAACACTCGATGTCATTTTGCTGTCCTTAGTAAGAATTTCACATTTCGATTTGTTTGCTTTTCTCAAAGTCATTTTTGCTGGTTCAGGTATTAATTTCACACCTTGATTTGTTTGCTTGTTCTTCATTAAGCCGAGTAGCTTATCGGTTAGATTTGCTTGATTGGTATCATATTTTTTTTTTCAGATTTAAATGGTTTAACAGTTTGAGCAAACATGCTTTCACTTTAATTTTGGTCTTTAATTGGCACGAATACTGACGTGAAAAGTATGTCAAGTAGGTTTATTACCATAAACATAAAAATGTCCTTGCTTTTATATATAATACAATATAAATGACGGTGAACAAGTCATTTATATACAAACACAAAAATAACTATTAATAATAAACTATATTATCAAATTTTTAATATATCGGTACAACGTAATCTATTCGTACGTATTCCTACTAACTTTGGGTGAAGCTTGTTTGTTTACTCTTTTCCTATGAATGCCATTTAATGCTGAATAAATGTTATGTAAAAATAGGGAACACAAGATAATTGAAATGGAAGATCAATACCCAGAAGTTATTCACACGAGTTTCGGGTCGGGGATAAATTGTCACTTAAAGAAGGCTTGAGATAGGACTTGGGACACTACAATGATATTAAATAACACATAATTGATTTGTAGCGTTCATTAAATGAATGCCTCATTGAAATAGTTTATGTTTAAGTCAAATGTATAAGACCTACATTAACGGAAACCATATCAATTTTCAGAATCAAAAACAAAAACGTGTGTAGTAATGACATTAATATCGATTAAGTATTTTATTTTGAATTATGTTTATATTTATAAAGATACCAAATGTCTAAGTATCTAAAATATAACATCAAATTCACTTTAGCAATTGAAAAAGAATCATACTAATGACTTGCTTATAATTCCTCCCCAATCGTAAACGCAAATGCATTTGTAGCATGTGGTTGAGTATTGATTTATCGGATAAGACCATTAAGCCCCGTGTGTGTTTACAGAGGCCACGCGTCCAGTGCATTTTTCAATAGAGGGTGCTTATCCCTGTAGCGGATTCGGATCGTTGATTGGTCGGTCTTGTTATTTCGACTCCGCCTACCGTCTTGTGATGGGTATTTTCACAGGCGGTCTATTTTAAGTCAGCTTGGTTAAAGCGTTTATTACTCAAATCTCTTGCATTGTCTATATTTAAAGAAGTTAAAATGACACAAATTAATGGCTGGCTTAGTTAAAAAACTAATGGAAAGTTTGCATTTGTTCAAGAGTGACTTGATCTCTTTGTTCATTAATAATTGACTCTGATTGTTTTCTGAACGAAAGAGTTTGGAAGTCTAATTCAATTAATTAATTGAAAAACGCACTGCAAGGTATATGATTAAAACAAACAACATACAATCAGTCTTATATTCCATTTTTACATGTTTATCTGTTTCTGTTTTATCACAAATGGTGTACCTCCAATCTATATGTAGCAGGTGCCTTCATAAACGATGATTTGTGTGAAACGTGGTTGATGTTTTTCATTTTCTTTCCATTTGAGTAATTTCTAAAAAATCTGTTGTTGATGCAAAAATCATTTAAAACGCGATCTAATGTAAATATATTAAGTTTTGATTGCTTGAGTGTGTGTGTGTGTGTGTGCGTTCGTGCGTGCGTGTGTGTGTGTGTGTGCGAGCGTGCGTGCGTGCGTGCTTGTTCTTGTGTGCGTGCGTACGTGCATGCGTGCGTGTGTGTTCTATATTTCTGTTTTATATTTGTGTAATGTGAGGATGACCTGTTATGCTTTAGTCAAAACTCTGTTTTGTTCATAACGGTACCAACAGCCAAAACATCTAGCTCTAGGACAGAAAATCACACAAACTTTCAAAATGATTGACAGGCTCGTTTTATTTTTTGGTTTAAGATGGTGATACAACTATTTCATAAACAAAACACAATATAGAATAAACTTGCGATTTTAACAAAACCGATCGTATAGTGCCTATGCATTCCTTTTATGTCAATTTCACTTTTCAAAACTTAACATCGGCAACAAAGTACAATTGATGTTAATTGAATCTTATACAGTCTGTGTTTATTACATCTTTACTTTGCATGTACTTTTGTTATAATCTGTTCGTCATAACCTTGTTCTTCTTTTGCCATGGTTGTTTTCAAACTCTATTGTTTTAATAGCTGTAAATAATTTAAAATATATTGATTTGCATATTAAATTAACCTGATATTTGTTTTCAGGGAAACGTTCACATGAAAGAAATTATAAATTGAAGAAAAATAAAGACAAACTGCGGATAACTGGAATTACTGTAAACAGTCACACTAGGCATTATATAAGGTTGTAAAGATTCATAATTGAATATGTGATACGTGCATTTGGTCTGATCGTTTTAAAGTATGTTTCGAGTAAAGATGATGCATGGTTCGAGCTTAACAAATACCAGGTTCAGTGTTTAGAAACAAAACTAGAAGTTGAACTTCTGAAAGTGAAAAGTATCAAAGGTCACTGTAATGTTTTTAAAATATCAGTGTTTACAGGATCAATACGTTTTGATCATTGACAATGCAGTTTTCTGATAGCCATCGATTATGAATGAACAGTTCCCAGGTTCACAGACTTTTCATTAACACAATTCTTGACTTACTCGTACTGCTGTTCTAAAATACGTAATAAGATTTATAACTATTTGTTCAATTAATTCATCTTCTTTTAAATTTATTGTTAATGTTGTCTTAAAACAACTTCATTTTAATGTGATTTACATTTCTCGTTTAACCAAAAAATATATTGGTTTAGTCTTCGATATTTCTATAAATGCTCATTTTGTGAAAACTAAGTTTATAATCTTGATACTTGTAAGATCATTAAACATTCCAGGGTAATCAGCAGTATCATCACAAACCCTATTATTTCATTTAAATGTCCACCGCAGACCACCGCAAAGAAAAACTTTTGAAAAATTGGAGATCAGGTGAAAGGGCATTGAAAAACATAAAAGTGTTCATACAAAAAAGCTAGAATTTTGATTAAAGCAATATGAATGCGCGCAAAAAATATTTTTATGATCTTAGAACGCTCGCTAAAAGGTATGTTACTATGCGTTCTGGATAAGTATTTAAAACAAAAACAAAAACTCTTATTTAATTTCAAACTGGTTAAGATAATATACATCGTGTATAAAATAACTGGCTAACATATATCTGGTGAAAGGTTGCAATTGATATTCATTTACATGCTACCATGGAATGTGAATAATTATTTTTTGTTTTCAAATATATGTGGACAGAAGGTAAAACAAAAGCAAAAAATGTTCCACGTAACCCCCGAACCATTGCTCTTTTAGACGTAAATTTAACAAATTTGAGAAAAAAGATAAACAAGATCGCACTGTCTGATCATATCTCTGTTTGAAAAACGTGACAGACGTTTTTGATATTTGAGCATAAAGTCAACAAATGGAGGACTGTATAGGTGTATGCCGTTTATTTATTGTATGTGATATATCACCCTGAAATGTTTCATCTACCGCATATGTCACAATGTTTTAGAAATTGCGCCTGTTTTTTCACATATAGCAAACCATAGTGCCTTTCATTTGGACCTTATCATTGTAAAAATGTCCACGTCAGTTTATGCCCTTCGTTGTATATCGACTCTTTCAAGACAATTAAAACATTTGATGAAGGTATGACAAAAGCTGCCGATGTTTGTAATATTTGGAATCAGTTGCGATAAATACGACAGGTTGACACTTATTGGTGCTACATATGAGTAGCAAAACTCTATTTTCTTTACTGGAATGTACATTTGTTTCTATCTTAAAAATGATGACGTCAAGACAGCCGGTACTTGGTTCTGATCGGATGTACATAACAAGTAAAACAAGTAGATAAACCAGCGACAAGCCTACTCATTAATTTTGAACTTTCCTTTTTTGAAAATCTTATATTGCATGGTAAATAATTATACAGCCCGGATAAGGTTCAGTGTAGATAAAATATTCCAACGATCCGTTAACAACTGACCTTGATCTTTGAGGTACTAAGAAGGCAAACAAAGATCAATACTACATGTGTGTGAATAAAAACTAAATCAGTCGAATCCAAATCGTGACGTCACAAAATCATTGTTGAACAAAACTAAATCAACCATTCAGAAACAACATTATTTAATGAACTCCCATTCATAATATATTACAAAAAAAAAATAAAACCATGCAAAGAAATCGCCGAGACTTTATCGTGAAAATCTAGAGCTATTATTTATACTCTACAATACTTTACAATCCTCAAATCACTTTTAATTCCTTGGGCTAAGACGAGGTACTCGGTGTAATTGTGTCAAAGCAGTTCTCTAATTGAATTTAACATAATAGTATAGTTTAAATACAGCAGCGCGGTTAGCTAAATTTCTTAAAGGTGGCTCGAATTCCGCCGGATGGGAGTTTCTGCGATGACCGTGAAATATTTTTATATAAAAATATACCTAGAAAAGACAGAAAGTGCACACTGTGCCATCTAAACGATATAGAAGACGAGTTCCATTTTGTTTTTGCTTACCCAATGTATAATGAAATCCGACAGACCTATACTCCTAGATATTATGTTAGAAATCCAAGTATGATAAAATCTATATCATAATTAAATTCTGGAAAAAAACTATGTTAATAAAATGAGCGATTTTTTGTATTTAGGCTTTTAAGATAAGAGACATAAATACATGATATCTTAAAAGACATTCTCACATTATATTGCTGTTAAATATGTTAGTTTTGTGTATACCATATGTATTGTTGGTATAGTTACCAAATAATCCATAGGGATTACTTATTTATTTATTACATGCATGCTACTTTTTCATTCTGTGTTTATAATGATGATTTATTAATTTAAATACACATTCCGTTCTGTTCTGTTTTGTTCTATATGTTTATGTAAGTTATGACTATCCAAGCCATTCAAGTAATTTCAAATCTTAAGTGCGCTTTAAAGAACAGCAAGATGTTTGGTATACCATCCCAATTATTTATTTATACTATATTAATATTTATAAATAATAGCATCATAACTGTTGATTAACGTTTAATGAACAGAACTACTATGGCACTTTTTTTCTGGCTATATAAATGACCATAACTTTTAATCTAGGTAACATTTTTACATTCTGTTTGCAGCATATATGTCTTGTTACATAATAGCATAAAATGGAAACACTTCTGCAGCGCCCCCTGGTGTCATGTGGCACCACATAGCGCCACCTGGCGGCAGAGGTGGGATTTTTTGCTTATATATTTACATAAATGACCATAACTTTTGATATAGGTAACATTTTTACATTCTGTTTGCAGCATATATGTCTTGTTACATAATAGCATAAAATGGAAAGACTTTTGCAGCGCCCCCTGGTGTCATGTGGCACCACATAGCGCCACCTGGCGGCAGAGGTGGGATTTTTTGCTTATATATTTACATAAATGACCATAACTTTTGATCTAGGTAACATTTTTACATTCTGTTTGCAGCATATATGTCTTGTTACATAATAGCATAAAATGGAAACACTTCTGCAGCGGCCCCTGGTGTCATGTGGCACCACATAGCGCCACTTGGCGGCAGAGGTGGGATTTTTGCTTATATATTTACATAAATGACCATAACTTTTGATATAGGTAACCTTTTTACATTCTGTTTGCAGCATTTATTATTATTAGGTCATAACAGATTGGCACCAATTTTTTTTTTTGTAACGAATCTCAGGACAATTATCTAATAGAAATGTGTTACGCTTTATTGTCAAAATTGTAAAAAAAGTACCAAAATGAAAGGTGTCGGGACCCGGGTTCGAACTCTATGTGCTACTTCATTAAGTTTCAATGCATTATACGCATTATACACATCGATGCCAAGTTTATGTCATTTTTCGACATTTTTTTGTTCGCTATTTTTTTCATCTGTGAGACAGTCCCTTTAAACACATCATGCCTATTAGTCGAAAGAAACCTAAACATTTTTACTAATTACTGAGATAACATAACATATTAGATAAAAAGACGTTCGCAATAGTATCTTATTATAAAACACGCCATGATTATTAGTCGAAAGAAGATATGACCTTCTGGTGAAAACTTTCAATGTCTCCCAAAGGTCGCAACGATGTTACCCAAAGGTTGTATTTTCAAAATACTTTTGACATTATTTACAAGCATTTTTTGAGTATTTCCTTAATATTGCTCTACAACTGTTAATGAAAATGTCATGCCAACGGGGTTCGATTGTATAAATAATTGAACACGTCTTATTTGGTACGCGGCAAAGAAAATAATTTGAAGTTCCATGTAATCCATTCAATTGGTATATGATTTCAAAACAAAACGTAAAGAACACATAGCTTAGCTCACATAAGGTCTCGTCCCTAGTATGTACCTAAAATGTCTACAATTAGTTTGTACAGGTGACTATGTGTTAAACTCATGACTAGTATGGTCCCTGTTATGTGCTTTTAGAACAAGGTCGACAACTAGCAGGCGGTGGTCTTCAAAGGTTCACCTCAAGTTTAATATGCTCATAACATGTGCCTAATGGGTGGACTACCAGCTGGAGGAGGTTACTATATTTCCAGCCTTCTGCCCAGGTTATTTATGTCCCTAATATGTGCCAACAAAGGCCCCGGATTATGGCCTAAGTACATGCACTTCATGTCTAGTATTTCCCTTCTTTGTGTAAACTAGGCCGACAACCTATAGGCGGCGGTCACCATACGTTCAGATTAGGCTTAGTATAAGCTAGGATCCAAGGTCATTCCGGCAGCCACTATACATTCATTCATACATATGCATATGCTAGGGCGTCAGGCATAACGAGGATGACACTTTGTGATCAGTTCAACCTAGTACCTAGTAATAACTATATTTATTTTCAACAATCTGTTTATTTCAAGCCTAGTATATCCCTATACTGTGTCTTCTAGCGCGGTAACAAGTAGGCGGATATCATTCTTTGTTCAGTTCAGGACGCATATGTCCTTATTGAATGCCTACATGGACGACAACCAGTAGGCGGCTGTCATTAATTAATATGTGAGCAAATCAGGTCTGGTTTGTCTTTATTTGTACCGAACAGGGAGACAACTAGTAGGCTGATTCACTAGATGTGCACATGAGGGCACAACCGGTACAAGCAGGCCAATATATGTTTACTCAGGCCCAGTATGTTTTTAATGGAAAAATACGAAATAACTGCTAACTTCAAATTAATTGTTAACTATGTGCTACTTCAATAATTAAGTTTCAATGCATTGTACACATCGATGCCAAATTTATGTCATTTTTCGACAGTTTTATTTTTTTTCGCTATTTTTTTCATCTGTGAGACAGTCCCTTTAAACACATCGTGCCTATTAGTCGAAAGAAACCTAACATATTTTTTCAAATAATAACTGGGATATGACTATGACTATTAGTCGAAAAAAGATATGACCTTCTGATGAAAATTTTCAATGTCTCCCAATGGTCGCAACGATGTTTCCCAAAGGTCGGATTATTCCAATGCTTTGGAAACTATTTATTAGCATTTATTAGTATTTCTATACTGTTGCTCTACATCTGTTTATGAAAATTTATTGTGGGGGTATTACGTTTAGCATACATGCATTATGTTCATTTCTACCTACAATGGCCATTATGTCTTAGAGCATAACAAAAAAAATGATCTCCTAAACTAAACACTTGATTTTCTATATTGACTTTGACTTCGACTTAATATTATATTATCAAAATTATCAAATATCACGATCTAATAAAATCTTTATATTTAAGACATAAAGGCAACAAACATAAGTGTATCCACTGAGCTTGATATAATAATACCATGGAGATGACACGCGAAATATACGTTTAACAACCTGACAGTCAAATAAGCGCGATAACGCTGACAAGTTTCAATTAACTATTTTGATTGATAATATTTCAGTTAAAAATGTAATGATTATATGTTTTATCTTATCATTCAATGTCCCGATTTGCAAAACGCAAAGCCTGTTAATAGGAATGAATGATGATGAAGCCGTAACTGTATAAGGAGGGTTATCTTTAAATACTTTTATTGCATAATCCTTCTCTTACATTGTCCTTACCGTTATGTGTACGCTTATGCAAGATTACTTTACGTCATAACTTAGTCATTGATTTTCATAGAACTTCTTATTCGCACAGTGTAATTTATTTGGTAATAAAAATACAAAAAGATCGTTATAGTGGATGTATCTCCATTTATTTTAAGGATAGTGTTAAATATAATATTACGATTATTGAAAGGCATACAAATGGTAAAACTAAACAGGAAATCGAAATATATAGCACTGATTATATACTTGCATTAAATTGCGATTAAAACGGCCGCATTGGCTTCTTACGTTTTGACAATAATATAGACAACGAGCAATTCGAAGAAATGTTGACGAATGTTCCTAACATAATAAGTAAAGAAAAATGTTTAGACAACCAGGGAAAAAGTTACTAGTAAGGATAGTAAAATAAGCGACTTTACTTTCCATAAAACCCGGTAAATTATTGTATCATTAACTATCGATATTTCTCTCTTTTGAGCAACTTTGAAATACTTCCTTCCACACATATAATAATATAATAATGATTATAATAATAATAATAATAATAATAATAATAATAATAATAATAATAATAATAATAATAATAATAATAATAATAAAAATAATAACATAGAATGAGGGTGTAGAATTGCTAACATGGCAATAACAAAAACAAAACAGTCTGGAAAAAAATGAAAACTCAGTACAAGAAAAGTATACCCATCTCAGAAGGCTTATCTATAGATGAGTTGTATAAGCATTTTAAAAAACTGTTGGTGCTGCGAATAATGAAAACGAATTCAATGTGCCTTTTAAGGCCTATGAGTCGCTAGATGGGATAATCTTGGAATCAGAATTTAAGAATGTTATATCTTCTATAGCGAAAGTGCTCCGGCAACAATATGTTAATGGCGTTTTTTTTTAAGAATTCATTTGAAATGAGTTCAGCCAAATTTGCTCAAGTTGTAAAACATAATGTTAAATAACGCAGAATACCCGGAGTCATTGAGAGAGGGTAATAATAACACCAATATATTACAGAAAAGAACGCGTGGTAACGCGAGTGAATATAAAAGGTATAGAAGCATAGCGTTAAGCAATATATTAAGTAAGGTGTAAAAATTGCTACCCAAACTTAAGTGCAATCGGAAGTGACAAAATGATAAATATGATAGGTTTTCATGTCGGCAGATCGGCCACTGATGCCAATGAATTACTATTCGATTACAGTCGAAACTCGGTGTCTCGGTATCGCAAGGTTCGATATCCTCTTTAGCTCGAACAAGATTTAAGGTATTTGTTTTTTCAATATGTTCATATACAATAAGATCGGTTAGCTTGGTTTTGTGAGGTTAAATATTTCTCAACGCTGGATGTCATTTTCCGGTCTCCAGTAAACATTTAACATTTTGTTTTGTGTGTATTACTCGATGACAGTTTTCACACCTGGACTTGTTTGCTTGGCTAAGCCGATCGATTATATTTGCTTGATTGGTATTATAATCATTATCAGATTTAAATGGTTTAACAGTTTGAGCAAACATTCTTTCACTGTAATTTCTGTCTTTAGCTGGTACGAATACAGATGTTAAAAGTATGTCAGAGTCAAGTTTAAGTTTTATTAGCATAAACATAAAAATGTCATTGCTATTATACATAATACAATTTAAAGACGGTTAGCAAGTAATTCATATACAAACACAAATGTAACTATTAATCATAAGAAAATTATGTTGTTAAATATCTAAACTATGAACAAGTTAAATCTAAGTTATCATTAACTTTTCCATTTACACAATAATAATTTAAGTTTGTAAATAACGTGCCTGATGAAAATATAGGGTTTGAATATTGTTGAATACATGTATAAGAACAAATTTGACATAAATATTTTATTGATAAGAACGTGCACGAGGATTTCGTGTTTAACAAATCGCCCACTGTGTTAGTTTAATAGAATGAGACGTTTTAGTGTCTAAATGTTGGTTTGAATTCTGGTTTTGACTTATATATTGATGGATTATCTTTTAAAACTGTAAAACTTGTGGTTCTATTTCATTTGTTGGTAACAATAACGTGTACATATTTACAACTTAATTATTACGTTGGTCACATGCAAGATATATACAGTTTGCAAGTTTATGTAGCGTACATAATTGATAACTATTCATTAAATATTTTAATTCATGTAAAATTGTAAAGTTGGCCAAGAACAATAATATCTTGATAAACATAAAGATCTCAGATATCTATAGTATGGACACACTAGCAGATCATGATATTCAGTTTCGACAGTACATATATATTTTACGTTGTACACAGTTTTTCTGCTCTATCGATGCCTCTGTAACTAGCTTAATCAAGTTTATAAGTTTATGTTAAGAACACCTGAATCGTGAAAATGCTATTCTATGTTTGATTATATTAATATAGTTAAGATTGGGTTCACATACAACAATTATTTTCATAAGTACATACGTTTCTAGCTTTTTACTATTATTAACATCTTGAAACCAACAAAGTACGCATTGATCATAAATACGTTGGATTAACATCTCCAATTCAACTTTCGTAACATTTGCCTTATGTGACATTTATGTATGTATGTCCAAACTCATCTAATGTGCGTTTTAAAAGTAATGTCAGTACAGGTATAAATCTGATTGTGTTTTGATCAGGCGTCTTCAGATAAAATTATTGCGCTGAAGGTTTCTCCAAATGAAAGAATTAATACAACTGTCAAATGGTGAGCAATCTTGAGAGGACAACCTAAGCTATTCGCACGTATTCCTACTAACTTAGTATCAAGATTAGTTGTTTATGTTTTCTATGGATGGGTTTATATAATTGTTTTGCGTAAATAAATTTCAAATTATTTCATATTATTAAATTTGTTATATTGTGAACTGCACAATATGCACACGGTAATAATTACTCTTTAGGAGATAACGTAGCAAACAACAAACGAGGTTAACAAGTCTTTATTTAACGTATAAATATACACATACAATACGCAATACCGCTTGGCTCAATATTCGCGAGGCTCGAATTATTAATGCCAGTCCCTGATATATCGAGCCAACGGGTTTCGATTGTATAGATAATTGAACACGTCTTATTTGGTACGCGTCAAAGAAATTTTATTTGAAGTACCATGTAATTCGTATTTGTTTGTTGCAATAAACGATGGCTTATTTTAATGTCCAAAGTAAAGAATTAATAAGGTGCGATGTCTAGGAAATTAAAAAAGTAAAACTCAATTCACCGTCCGAATGAAAACGCGTGTAGCCTCTTCATCAGAACGTTGGTTCAAAAACAAAACAAAACTCAAATATATTTTTCAAATAACAACCGGGATAATAAAACATATTATATAAAAAACGTTAGCAATTATATTAGCGAGAAGAAGAAATGACCTTCTGGTGAAAATTTTCAATGTCTCCCAAAGGTCGCAACGATGCTACCCAAAGGTTGTATTTGTCAAAATACTTTTGACATTATTTACAAGCATTTTTTGAGTATTTCCTTAATGTTGCTCTACATCTGTTAATGAAAATGTCATGCCAACGGGGTTCGACTGTATAGATAATCCAAAACGTCTTATATGGTACGCGGCTACAAAAATAATTCGAAGTTCCATGTAATCCATTCAATTGGTATATAATTTCGAAACAAAATGTACCTTTAGGGTACTTCTCCCAAAGGTTGTACTTTTTCATGAACATCCGGCGCTTTACCTTTAGGCGACAGTCAAAGATTGTATATTCTCGATGGCTAGTATTTTTGGAAAAAAACATCAGTAAAAATGCTTTACTACATTTATTTATGTATATTTTATGAAGGAATATGCAAAGGTTATATTATTATAGGATATATAGCATGTAATGATAATGTCTTCCAAAGGTTGTTATAATAGGCAAAATATCCCAAAGGTTGGATTTGTATATATATATATATATATATATATATATATATATATATATATATATATAGTATTCATGCACTGTGCTGTTTGTAGAGTTGTGTGCTGTTCTATGTTTCTTGTTTGTGAATTTGTGTTCTATGTCGTTGCCCATTGCCACTAAACCGGGTTTATGTTTAAACTTTTTGCTACTGAGCATGTTTCTGTAGCTTTTTGCATATACATTCATACGTTTATATTTTATTTAAATGTTTTATTTTAAATTGCAGAAAATTCCATATGGTCTTGTGAAATCATATGAAGTTTCACAGACGAAACTCAACTTGCACAACAATAGGTACAAAGGAATATTCCCGTGTAAGAACAAGTTTTTCTTATCAAATCAGTTGTATTTACATTCGCCTAGTCACTTTACATTCATATTTTATAAAAGGTAAGCGGATATGACGTCATCCTTTATCTCAATATTGCGCTCGAATTTGATTAACGTGTTACAATTTAACCAATGGTACATGCAGTTAGAATTTTCGGCTTTTCTTTTATGCAAACGCATGTTGACTAAAACAGTAGGGCCGCTTACAAATATCCCTAGATATGCGATCAATCTTAAATGCTATGGGTTCACATGCATTGTTGTGCAAATTCCATATGCGTTGCAGTAATTGTAGCTAAGCTTGTTTAATGTCAGATGATGATACACGAGTCTTAGTTCGCGGTGGAGAAACAGACTACATTAATGCAAGCTATATAGACGTATGTTTTTTTTCTTAAAAAGGCAGTAGTATTTTGAATTGTATCTGATCCTTATATTATTTTGTGTGTTGTAACACAGCAGCCCGCCATCAAACGAAATTTCAGTAAGTTCACATAACTTAATATATATGTATATATGAATTAAATTAACAGGGAACTCCGGTTTAGATGTTCGTTCCAAGGCGGTAACCTCAACCTTTACTTTTAATGACTTTTACATGTATACATAATTATGTAACATATCATTGTTTCATGGATACGTTATGATTCTCTCATTTATTGTCTGATTGGCCTTAACCATATGCCTCTCAGCAGGCTCATCGTAAAATTGTTGGCTACAAGGCTTGCCACGGTATCCATTGTAATATTGTAAATTATAACTTTCTGCTTTAAACAAAACTATGAGGAAATAAACATTTCAAAAGCTGTCAAGTGAATTGTTATTCTAGTGTTTACAAAAGGAAGAAGAAATGGTTTGGCTTAATTTATTACATCAAACCTGGTTTACTTTTGTACATGCTGATTCGCAATAGCCCGATTGGTTAAGCCATTACCTCGGTACACAACTTACTGCATACTTGATATGAAGTAAATATAAACTTTGGCAATCAATAACAATATAATTTACTTTTATTACAGGGACTCAGAAAGCGGAATGCATACATTGCTACTTTGGGTAATATAACGTTCTTCTATCAGTAATACCATTAGGTGATGTCCGATAAGTATATCTAATGGTTTACAGCCGAGTTCGTGGAAAATTAAGACCAAATCAAACCTTATAATTTACGACTCTAAATATGTGATGTGTTTATAAATGCATAATATAGTCAATTATGAAATTATAAGGTCCAATGGCTAAGCAGCTTGGCGATTTTGGCCAATTCTGGCGAATGGTCTGGCAACAGGAAGTGGAGAAGATTGTCATGATGACAAATTTGGTAGAGGGTAAGGTAAGGTTATGTTAGAATGAAGATTAAACCTTCTTAGAAAAAGTGTAATATGGGTGGAGTGTGGAATAGGTTTTACATTAACAATAGTGAATTGGACTAAACAGCATAAACAGCAATAACACATTCTAAGCTTTCATATTCCTTTATGTTTAACTTTTATACATCACCGTAACTATAACATAACTATTGAATTTGTTATTTCACTGATGATCTAATAAGACTGTCATTGTAGTTGAAGTAAAACTGCGTTAGTTACGTCGCCTTTTAGTTCGTAAACTATTTGGTCCTTAATTGTATTCAACATAATTTAGTTTATAGTTATTTCGTTGCAGAAAACCAAATGCGAGAAGTATTGGCCGGATCAACATCAAAGTAAATTATACGGCGATATAGAAGTCGTGTGCAAGGTTGAAAAACTGTACGCAGATTTCATTTGGAGACAATTTACGCTTTCTAAGGTACAATCAAATTGGATATTACTCCTCGGTCAATCAACAGATAATAAAATATAAGTTCAATGTTTACCATTGCGGATAATCGGTGTATAACAACATTTGGACTTCATGGTTGAATAAACGTTTCCCATGACAGATGATGTGCATTTCGTAAATAGTCATCTATACTTGTTATTTACAAATCTTCTCTGGCAAAAAAGCGAACAACAATAAGAAAACAACAAAAAACTACACATTGAGGACAATTAAACGCATTGTACTTTCGGCTGAATACAATGAGGCCAGCTGTTTTATCGACTATCGATATTTATCGATAGCGCTTGCTCGAGTTCCCAGTTGGCCCGAACATGATGTAGGGACCGAGTTGCTTTACTTTATGCAATCATTCCCGCTTGGCTCAATATTTGCGAGGCTCGAAGTATTTTTACCGGTCCCTGGGATATCAAGCCTACAGGATTTCGACTGTACATGTTCTATAATAAAACGGTAATTGACTAATCACAAGCGGCGGTTTTGTACTGTCCAAGGTAATATGAATATGCTTTTAACAATGGAAGGCAATAAGAATGTAAATATTGAATGTTTAATATAAAACGAAGGTATTTGTAGATCATCTTGAAAATTTGTACAAAAATCAAGCGGTTCATCATTATATGATTTAACAAATGTTATGCTAAAGAAGATAAATCTAATTGTAATAACTGAAATAAAATTACGTTTTTTAATAGCTACCTAACCATTCATTAAGCCTCTTAACGATCGCGGAAATTTATCCTTGTATACATTCATCATATAATGCTCTGACAAAAAAAAAACGTTTAAGAAGGTAGATAAAATATATCATACTTTAGTATGACTTTCAATATTCCCCGTTTACCATATAAGGAGTTAAATGTGTGTGAACGTGTATCAAGGTTTAACGATATCAACCAAGCGCTTTATCAAAATAACTTACTTACTGATAAAAAAAACCATATCTTATTTCCCTTTTTAATGTGTAGAATGCCCTTTAAATGATGTCATCAACTAGGATCCAACCATAGAATTTAACTATGTATTTTTGAAATGTTAACGTCTGTAGATGCTCTTAAGCGCCGAAAGAAACTACCAGGAAACAATATATGACTGATAACAATGGACTTTATAATGATGTTCATTTTTTTTCAGAATTAAATAAATGGAACATTTTTAGCCTCTTTTTTGCAAGTTTATGTCGTTTATATTCTTTAATTACACTGTCAACTAATAACAGACTTATAAGCATGTATTATTTCAATAATTATTAATTGTTACTCAGCAAAGCAATGATATTCATCGTGGATATAAACATATTCGTAACAATAACAACATGGTGTTCAACCACTTTCTCACTTATTGTCTCTCCCAAAATGGAACCAGAATTTCGAAGAAAGAAAATTGCATCATCTACAGTTCACAAGCTGGCCACACAAGGACATCCCAGACAACGTCACATCAGTAAAAGAGTTTAGACTGAGGGTAAACGCCTTGCCGTGTACCTTTGACGGACCAGTAGTTGTGCATTGCAGGTTTGATATTAAACTTTGATTCAAAACTACTGATTATAAGCGTTCATTTTCTAGCTTGTAGCGATGGAGAATAACAATTAATAATCGAAAATAGTATTAATCAAAACAATATAGGCACATGAGCTTCAGTGTCGATGATATTTGATACAAAATAGTTTTAACCCTGTGTAAACGTTTACGAAATAAGTTTAAGAACTTAGTAAGAAAAACAAAAGAAACAATGTTGTTGCGACGGAAGCAGCAATCGAGCCGAGTTTATCTTAGTCTTCAGTCGGCGACCAAAACCACTGCACCAATGAAGACATATCATTTTTATACGATTTTATGTAAGATAAAAAGGCAATTTTAAATTTTAGCAGAATTTGTCAACATTGCAGCGGAAGCTGATAATATTAAAATATTTATGTTCGGTTTGGTTTGCTAAGAATACTTTTGACAAAGTTATTTACATGTTTTGCTACCAATTAGAAGTTAATAAGACGTGTCACAGAAGCTTAATGCAACAAGTTATTTATTTACTTGCAGATATAAGCAAAACAACTATTCATACCCGAAAGTTGGTGCTAATTATGAATTTTGGAAGCGATATGTAACAAGCAAAACATACACCCAATGTATATGATATGAATCTCAATCTGATTTGGCCTGTTTCGTGAATGCAGCATAAGTCCTTTATGTAAATTCCCTGTTGAGTTTGTTTTAAGAAACATGTTTTTGTCATAGACAATTGGGTTTTGTGTAACTTCAGTGCTGGCGTAGGAAGAACGGGAACCTACAAAGCTCTAGACATTCTCACAAAAGAGGGTGAGACAGAAGGAGCTATAGATATCCCGGGATGTGTTCTCAACATGAGACAGTACAGACCCAACATGATTCAGACCTTGGTGGGATTATTTCTTTTATGAGTATTGTATAAGATTAGATTTACATTGTGACATTTATTTAGCACAGCTTCGTGTAAGCTAAAATTACCACAATCGGGTCCGTTCAAGTTGTAGAAAAAAGGCATGTGTAGCCCTAGAGCCAAAAGTATTTTTGTTCAAAGGTTGGCATCTATACCACCAGACCACTCATAACTTTATGTCAGGATTACACCAATAGTTGATGTATCATTTGTAGTTAATACAGCACTTGCATTCATTCCTTGTCAGTCAAAGTGCCACAAAACAGGCAATATAATTATTTTATAATTGCTATTTTAGAGCCAATACAAGTATCTCCACCAAGCCTTGGTCCATACATTGACTCTTGATTGTTCGATGATAAGAAGAGACCACTTCAGTGAATATATGGAGAAATCAAGTAAACAGGAGATACAGAGGCAGTTTAAGGTAGGATTATATTTTAAAATATCGAATATGAATACTATGCATCGACTTGACATTATTTAAACATAATGTTGAATTTGGGATATACTTTAGAAAATGCAATTGAGTCATGAGAAACAGTCGGATAAGGAATTACAAGCTATTGCAAGGAATCGGCTGTTGACAAAAAAGAACAGGAAACACGCGGATATACCAGGTATACCGTGTATTTCGACAACATTACTATCACCTTTAGATGTATATTGTATACACCACATCGATTATCAAAAGAATAACACTAATAAATAGTTAACTTGTTAGTTTTTCTATAAATTCTGATAAACATTTTGAAACACAATTTATTCGCGATTAACATGTTTTGATTTGTTCAGTATTTATCCAGCTTAGTCCCTTGCAGTTTTCGTAATGTTGATTTTATTTATATTCTTGGTTCTGTGTATTGTTAGGTGATTCCAACAGACCGCGTCTTAATCTGTTTTTGAAAACCGGCGAGTCTGGTTACATCAATGCGATACATATCAACGTAAGTGTATTATTTGCATGCCATGATAGTTTGCTTTAAATTTTTAACTCTATGACAGATATCCAGTTCATTTAAATTAAAATTGATAATTCAATACGCACCACAGAGACAAGCCCAGAAATAAACACAACTACACAACACATGTACAGAGGCCTATGACAAAGGCTTTAAAAAACGAGAAAAAAACAAAAGCATACAATGAATCTCTTTTTTTCAGAGTTTAACAACAAAACATCGTTTTTTGGTTGCACAAACACCTCTGCTGGACACAGTTGCTGATTTCATTGCACTTGCTGTTCAAGAAAACTGTTCCTGTATCGTTAGTATAGAGGCACACTTGGAAAAGCAAAAGGTTAAACGTAGACTGGCCGGATATTTTAAAAATGAATATAAGTTTTTACTTTCAAAACTTACCCTTAAGTTGAGTTAACATTTAGTTTTCTTTTTTATTGTATTATTATTTTTGTACAACACAGGACGTAGCATTACGACATGACAACTTTACATATTGTATTATAGGCTACATTTACTGAAGGTTTGAATGCATACTTCAAAAATAGTAATTTTTGTATCATATCACCACTTGTTTCCATCTCTATATCTCATTTACAACATATGGATTATTGTATTGCTAGCTCACCAGAGCACGAAGTGCTCAAGGTGAGCTATTGTGATCGGTCTTTGTCAGTCGTCCGTCCGTTAGTCCGTCCGTCCGTCAACAATTGCTTAAAAACATCTTCTCTGAAACAACCTGGATCAATTTAAGGAAACTTTACTTTTCCTCTACAAAAATACTACAAAATGTCACAATTGATTAACAGCAACAACAACAAAATAGCCGACTTCCTGTTTTGCTTTAAAAAGCATCTTCTCTGAAACTAACAGTCCAAATTCAATGAAACTTTACAGGAAGCTTACTTAGGTGATCTTCTAAAAAATTCATCAAGAGGTCATGATTGATCAACAACAACACCAACAACATCAACAACAACAAAATGGCCAACTTCCTGTTTTGCTTTAAACAAACATCTCCTCTGAAACTACCTGTCCAAATTCAATGAAACTTTACCGGAAGCTTCCTTGGGTAATCTTCTACAAAAATACAAAAAGGAGTCACGATTTATGAACAACAACAACAACAAAATGGCCGACTTCTTGTTTTGATTTAAAAAAAACATCTCCTCTAAAACGACCAATCCAAATTCAATGAAACTTTACAGGAAGCTTCCTTTGGTAACCTTGTACAAAAATACAACAATGGGTCGCGATTGGTCAACAACAACAACAATCTGGCCAACTTCCTGTTTTGCTTTATAAAACATTTACTCTGAAACTTCCGGTCCAAATTCATTGAAACTTTACAGGTAGTTTCATTGCATAACCCTCTTCAAAAATACAACAAGGCATTGAGATTGATCAACAACAACAACAACAAAATGGCCGATTTACAATTTTGCATTAAAATAAATCTCTGAAACTACCAGGTCAAATTTAATGAAACTTTACAGGTAGCTTCATTGCATGACCCTTTACAAAAATAAAACAAGGCATCGTCATCAGTAAAGATATGCTTAAATTGCAACATTTTTATGTTTTCTAACAGAGTTATGGCCCTTTGTTTAGGTGAGCGTTTTAGGGTCATCATGGCCCTCTTATTTTATACAGGGGATTGGCTTCTACTTTTCTGGTGACAATGAGACACTGAAGACGGGTATGGTTTCCCTACGATCCACCACAGATCAAAGTGCAGGACATTTTGTTAAAAGAATACTGCATTTGGAACACGAAGGAAAAGTAAGACTTAAGACATCCTAATTGAGCACATATCAGCAATATATCATTTTCTCTATTGATTGTATATCTTCTTCGAAAACAAATACGTAATTTCTTGTAAAGATTAATTGGAAGCAACAACAACAACAACCGCCACCATCACCGCAAACAACAAAATAATCGTTTTTTTCATTTGCGAAATTGCATCGCAATAATTGTCTATAAATAGTATGTTTTCATTGGAAAATAGACCAAGAAAGATGTGACAATTCCACACTATGAATATTTATACTGGGATACAAAACACAATGTTCCTAAGTCGGCAGAACACTTTGTTGCCTTCATCAACGAGGTTGAAGACGTATCCAAAGCATCTCCGCTGAAAGGACCGATTCTGTTGCACTGTCTGTACGTTCAAACTTTGCTCTAGCTCCCATTCGACTTTAAATTATGTCTAAGTGAAGCTATTAAAAATGCCTTCGTAACTTTGTTTTTACATTGTGCCAATTGTTTCTGAAATATAAAGGCTATTTCAATAAATAAGTAAGGATATTGCGTATAATCGAATCTCGTCTTTGTGTGGTGATGTGCATACTAATCGCATTCATTCAATAAAAGATCACTGTAAATTAATCACCCAAAACATATTGCAAAGCATATATTGAAAGAGATTCACTAAAGCATTTGTGTCTCTACTTTCTAAGACACGTTTTTTTTACACGATATATAACTTTTGTGATAGAAACGGTGCTGGGAAGAGCGGCCTATTTTGTGTTGTCTCGACATTACTTGAACAATTGAATGAAGATAATGAAGTCAGTGTGGTCAATGCGGTACAGAAAGTAAGAGCTAGAAGACCGCTCGCTATTCCAAATGAGGTAAAATAATTATATAAATACTTCGTAAAACAAATGGTTTATATTGCATGGTGGAATAAGCTGCTTGATAATAGTTATGTATCAAAATGATACAATTTAAACCACAATGACAAACGAAGTAGATTTTTTTTAAAATAAAATGAGTATATTTAGAGGTGCAAGGTTAATGATACACTGACTAATAATAAGCTATAATTGCTTCATACGAATGTCCAAGAATCATATATATATATGTTCTTATTTGATGATGTCTAGTTAAAGTCGATAATCGTTTTGAAGGTGAAAGTTTGCCTCATTCTTAGACATTTTATCAGTAGTTCGTAATATTAATTATTATTGCATTTGTGTATCAATTGGATTTATAGGAACAGTTTTACTTCTGCTACGAGTGTGTATTTCATTCCGTGAACGCAACAGATAACGCTGTGTATTACAACATACGTGGGGATATCCAAAGGGAATGAACACGACTGACCAACTCGGAAAAATGGCACACGCAGTGTTACCCTTGACTCGAAAACATGAAAGTATTTCACGTGCCAATTTAAACATTGTAATGTTTATCTCATTGTTATTTGCTGCATATAATAATGTTTTGTTTTTTTTATTATTTTTACCATATTGTAGAGTGTTTTCTTGTCTTTGATTTTTAATGATTCTCATATGAGATCATTATCAAACAGGCAAGGCTTAGCATGAATAAATACGATGATTAATTACAACTATATTTGAATATATGCACGCTACTTATAGCACGGTAAGCTTGCCTATATGTTACAGAAAACAATCTACAGCAAACCCTAGAGTTTAATGTAAACTGTCAACCCTAGTATTGGATGAAGTGGCTGCAATAACTATTTATTTGATATATTGCTTTTTACATGTCTATTATTATTATTATCATTATTATTATTATTATTATTATTATTATTATTATTATTATTATTATTATTATTATCATTTTAATGCTGTTTTTGCATCACCACCTTGTTTATTCGCGAATTCAACGGGAACCAATCTATTGACATTTCCGGAATCAAAATATCTACTTGCTGTAAGTAAAGATGACACTATTAACGGAATATGACCATACTTTTCAATTGTGTTCATGGCTAAGTATGTTGACTTTCCATTCGACAATTTCGTTTAAGCTAGTATCTTTGTTAGAAACAACTTGACTAATACATTTATACGCTTGTCAGTTTCCATTGTATGTACATAATTGCATATTCATTGATATGCTTGATCAGCGGTAATTTTGACATGTATCTTAGTTCTCCCAACCAACGTTTTCTTTCTGTGCGCGTCTTAAGTGGCTTTGACTATGAAAATGTAAAGCATACCAACCACTCGTTTGGTTTATCCTACAAATAACACCAGCTTAAAATGAAGTTATGTTACTTGAGCTTTGTGCATATTTCAATAATCAAGAAGATAACCACATGCTATCAAGTTAATGTAATCAGTTTCATTATATTGCAAAGCAATCAACGCGTCAGTGTATGTAATAATCTTAATTATATGTCTTATCAACTTTCATCTTAAGGTAACGAATATGTTTGTTTTCATTTGCTACACATACCACATTTTTACCACTCATACAATATTTTCATATACGTAAAGTATTGAATACGGATCATGTTGGTGTATCTTTGCTGTATCTTACTTAATCTCCTTTGTGTAAAACTACATCAACTTAAAACTTAACTTTCGTTATGAATGTTGGTATCTACGAGTGTGTGTTTATCTGTTTTGCTAAACATGCATATTACAATGTATTTCATTAAATGAACATTACCTAAAATTACAAATAAAACTATATATTAAAGATTTGAACGTATATATAGAAGCATAAGTTTCTTAAATAGGTTTAGAGGGTGCAACAGCTAAACGGATGAATATTATCCGGTGCCTTACCTCACCCATGTTTGTTCCAATTATAATCTTTTACTGAAAAGGGCATTAAAACATTCATTTTGAAATTTGAAACAAAGATATGCTTTTAAAAAATGCAAATATGCTTCAATGAACAGTCGGATTCTAGTAAATTTCTGAATTTAATTGTGAGCGTCTATCACAATAATTATGTTGTGCTCAATAAATTGCTATATAGCCAAATGCAGGTTTAACATGTTTTTTTCATTGAAACCTATTCAGTGTTAAATATTGACTTCGTAAAAACCTGATTTACACGCACGGATTATGCCTTCTCAAATGTAACACGGTTCCTGATTCCTTCCATTTACTTATACTACTATACAGCAAAATACACAATTATGTGTGTATAAACACAACAACAATATACCATCTCAAACATTTTAGAGTTTTGTTTTATTTTATTAAATAGATTGTATTGTTTGTTGTTAATTTTCAAGGATAATTCAAACTGACAGTCTAAAGTTTACATTATAGCTCGCCTGAGCGGCTAGGTGTGACAAAGACACATACAATTTTGTACCATATCTATATAACATTGACACATTATTATTGCCAAATGAATAAATATATGACTTGGAAGTTGAATAAACTGTACAAAACATAAAAACATCTCAGTCGTTTTTCACTCCCAACCTCCCTGGTTTTGCCCTGTGTCGAACCTGAGGGTTCATGTGACCGCCCGTGCGCCTACCACCGCTTGTTAAATGCAAGTTCGGTAACAACTCAAATAAATATTTAAGTGACTTTCTATGAGTACACGTGAACTGGCGAGTATGACGCTCGAACTTGAAGACTATAGCCGGGCACGTCATACGACGGCAGTAGATGTTATCTCGGCAGTTCCCTCCTCACACTGAGACTAGACTCTGGAAATAAAATGTTTAGTATTTATTGTGTGTGACATGAACCCTCCTTGTGAAAACCTTGATATAAATATTCATTAAATATGTTGCACCAATTGAGAGATTGACTATAAACATGGAAACTCTGGATTGAATTTAACGTATTTTTTGTTAAACAAAGGAAGTATTATTAGTCGTGGGGTCGTATTCCGTTTTGGCAGCATACCAATTGATCTGGCTGCGAACGAGGTTTCACTATGTATTGTTTTGAATTGTACGATTAGGATGACAATGTCCAAAAATATAGGTCTGATTGCAAATTAAACAAACAACACAAATACAACCTGAAATACCTATAAGATAATTTAGGTCATTTTGTACATATTAGACATCAGTAAACAACACCCTTTCAAATGATACAAAAGTATAAGGAGCCTCCAACTAAAATCTGACGTTGTCATCGGATATTTTAAGTAAGTGATTTCAGAAGCAAACTCAAATTACTTAAAAGCATAACACATATACATTGGACAACGTTTTGTTTGGATATTTATTTGACTCTGTTCAAACATAATTCGATATTTTATGAAATTGGAATTAGGTTATGTATATGTTCTAAGAAACTAAATAGTCAATAAAACACAATGCCTCTGACGAGGGCAGTCATAATACTAACAAGCCTTTATAAATAATATAAAAAGGGGAAATCACTCTAAAAATAATAAAACAAAACAAGATGTACCATATACCTGCCAAAATGAAAACAGCAAGAGAAAATATGATTTTCCTTTAAAAATAATAATATAGGTACTAGCGTCAAGATCTCAATATGACTGTATAGCTAATTTTTGCTCAGCCGTATATACTCTAATAATATCTCAGATAAGGCTGTAGAATTCATTGTCTGAGATGCTTTGTTATGGGGAGAAGCGGAAGTATGAAAAAATATCAACGATTAAAGGATTACAATTAAACGTGTGAGAAGAAGACATGTGCAAAACTAAGTTTTGATATTAGATATTGATTGATATTGAAATTCGCATTAAGTTGATTTTCAAAACATCTTTCCATACTGTCATGAACACGCTTTATGTAATATCTAAGCGACTGTAGCATAACATCATTATAAAGATAATTAATACTAGAATTTATTTTTGCGGAAAGTCTTATTTTTGTATTATTTAATAAAACCTTAAAATGCTGGGTATCCATGCCGAGTACCAACCGTCTTCAGTATCATTAACAAGTCAAGAGACTTTTAAGACTAGATCATTCTCATTCAGAAACTCATTAGCATTCTTAAAGCTGTTTTTTAATAAAGTTACAATCTGGGATTTCTTTATCCAATTTGTATGAGAGGCATCATGTGACCAAATATGAAAGGACTATCTCATAGCCTCCATGGTGGCGATATAGGGTTTTGTTTAAAAAGTGTTTATTCTTTTTCGAACAAACACCAACAGCAACACACAGGCATACATTTAAATATAAGTTTGTAAAGCCAATTTTAAAACCATAAAAAATCAATAGCGGAAAATCACAGAACCGAACATTGAATATTATCTTTACCATGTACAGTTTTATTTCAATTACATATATACATATCATGGTAAAAATATAAATGAAATTACATACACAAAATTCAAGCACTTATTGATAGCATTAAAATGCAGTTTAAAGGCATGTTGGCAATTATTAGTCCAGATCTTAGATTAAGTAATACTTTGCTTTGTAAGTTCGAAAAAAAATCAGTACTCCCCCTTTTTCACCTGCGTAAGTCGCTTTACGTTCCGGGTCACACACCGGGTTGGACATGGAGTTTACATAATATCGTACTTACTAGTAGTTACAGCGCAATGCGCATACCAAACACAAGGAAACCGTTTTAATAAAATCTTTTAAGTTTGAATGTTTTTTGTCTAACCTCTTAGATATATTTCAAATATTCTCAAGAATTTTAGCGCAGCAAAACGGCTAACTTATAAACATTTTTCATGAACTCGTTGAACGAAATTGTGACTGATCCTAAATGCGGTATAAACATTCGTATCTTATTAACCTCCTTATTTGTGCGAAAAATTTTCACCTATTTATAAAGTATTATGCTTTAGATTGTATGGTAATGCATTTGAAAAATAGGAATTGAGGTTTTGTAATTGTTAATGTGTTAACAAAATAATAAAATGACGGAACAGTGTAAAAATACCAATATAAAGGTGTTATAACTGTATTTCATTTATAATTTTACCATGGAGATTTCTATTGGACTGGTTCTTTGTCTGATATCTATTCAAAATCAAAGTTAGTATTATTTAAATCAATTTTCATCGAAGTAATATTTCTTTGCACAATGTGTCTATATTTACTCGTTGAATTATATTATTCATATTAAATACTCACCAATACTACACCAATATACTATGAAGACAAATTTTAACTATATAGATTAGTTAACAATAAGTATAGTATCGGGTTGTCTCAGAAGTTTTTGAACTCTTCTCATAATATTTGATTTAACAGATGGATTTACTTGTTATTACCGTTAAGTAATCATTGTTCATCATGAAATAAATTAAATGTAAAATTGAATGACTTGCATTCATACTTAACATATTCTACGTTTCTGTGGAAACCTTGTAACGTCTCTCCGCTGAAAATTTTAGCAATGTCTTCTCCTAGATATGCAAAAGCACATTTGCCCCCTATATATTTTACGTGCAATTTCGTCTGCCGTACATGCGTCGTCACGACGTCCTTTCATGTTTTTTTTTATGTTTGTAACAGTTTCATAAACCTAATAACGTTGATAAAACAACATCGGTTCAATAAGAGATTTGATAAATATGACATAAAGTGGCAATTTGAAAGAACGGGCAGTGATACACTTTTGTGAAGCGCTCTGGGAAACGCCTATGCAGACGTTTAATATAAGGAAAAACTATGGCAAGAATGGCAGCAGATCTCTGGTGTTCAAGTGTCATGGATGATTTAAGCACAGGAGTCAGTCTATCGCAGCTGATGAACGTTGTTGGCGTTCTCCAAATGTGAGCTCAACGATGATGCGACAAGACTCACAAGAATGATTAAACTGAGCTTCGACCTTTAGTTTAAACATATTTGTTTTTACAACGATTGTGAAACTAGTTATTACAACATTATATTAATCACTCTCGTTGGCACGATTTTTCGCGAGAGTATGGTCTTGTGATGTGGGGGAAACCGGAAAACCCGGAGAAAACCCACTTGTCCGGCTTGGTGACCACGAACCAAACACACGACAATGCACCTGCTCACACAATTACATCAACTTTTCTTGAGATCGATGTATACGGATATTAGACACTAAGCCACCCACCATACAGCCCAGACTTAGCACCGTTGGATTTTCATGTTTTCCCTTAAGTTAATGCTCAACTATGAGGTGAACATCCCCAGACCGTCTGTGAGTTGAAGGTTGAAACCCGAGAACTATTTCTCAATTTAAAAATAAATTGTACATAGATACAGTAATTGGATCTCGCGCCACAGAAAGCGTAAAACTTATTTACATCGAGAAAAAATGAATAAAGAACATGAAAGTAACTTGGGAGAATGTAACGGGTGCCGAGTTGCCATTAACACCTTTGTTTCAATCAATGAAACACAAAATTTGTTCTTTGTATGTTGTAGATTGTAAAGAGTTATAACAAACAAACAATATATTTTGTATCGGTATAATTATTCATTTGTTATATATTCCGAACGTTAAAAGAAAAATCAACGAACGTCTGAGACACCCAATGTATATAGAGAAATAAATGTCGAAAGACTATTCAGCTCGCATTCAATTATATTATAGTTTGTACATTTTTCTTTCACATGTCTAATAGAAGGATTGCTACTAGTCTTGATTTCTATTGTCATAGAAACATTTGCACAAACTCCGATCGAGTGTCAGAAATGTAGATTCTGCACCGGAACTTGGAACACATGTAGTGTATACAGTGAGAAGTGCAATTATGGGTGCCTTATTTGATATTGGGGTGATAGGTGTCAAAACAAATGTACATACGCCAACTGCGAAAGATGCGTACGTAATAATGGTTCTAATTGCTTAGAGTGTAAGACAGGTGTTTATAGTAAAAATTGTGGACAAACATGCCCTGAAGGGTGTGATGGAAATGGTCGTGAAAATGTGTATTGATCATGTTTATTATGCATACAGGGATATTTTGAAGAATACCGTAACATATCTTGCCCGAAATCATGTCGATGTGGTCAACACGGGTTATGTTCCGATTGCAAGTCTGCCATTTTTAACACAAGTATGCACAGTTTGCCATTTTCTTCTAGATTGAAGAATATTGAGGAAGCTTTCCCTCCACAGTTTCCAAAATGTGTCGGAAAGAACTTGTACCATCCTCCCCTGCCTCTTGTATATGCTGCTAAGTCCCAAATCGAATGAAAAATTCGGTTTGCCGTTGACCTTCTGGTTTAGAAGTGTCGCAGGGGTTAATACTATGGGACATTCAGGATCACTTGGTATGGGTGCAATGGGCCTCGAATTCATGATACCAACATACTATCTAGGATACGCCGGGCAATGCCAATCATGCGCTCCCAAACTCCACCCATGTGCGACAAATGCGGAGCATTAATTCTCCAAGTCACTCTTGAACCATGTGAGTAGTCCGCCGCCGGCCCGTTCTCAACATTTATGACATGAAACTTCAAGTCTTCCATCGTTCCAACGAAGTTCGCTCCTCTGTCAGATCTGAATTCGCACACATCTCCACGAAGCGCAATAAAACGACGTAAGGCGTTAATAAGGGACGAACTAGTCATCTCTTTTAGAACTACGATGTGTACTGCACGAGTAGTCATGCATGTTAATAGCAAAGCCCAAAGTTTTGAATGCGCCATCCCACCCCGTGTACGACGTGAAACGATATCCCAAGGTCCGAATACATCAACACCAATATAAGAGAACGGAGGTCCAGGATTTAGCCTATCAGAAGGCAAGTCGGCCATTATCAGATGTTCTGTCTTTCCTCGAAGTTTTCGGCAAACAACACAACGGTGAAGTATACTTGAAATAAGTCTCTATGCTCCTACAATCAAGAGCCCTGCATCTACAGCACCTTCGGTGAAAAACCTGCCTTGATGTTGACCCTTTTCATGGAAATGGAGAACGATCAATCTAGATAAATATGTGACTTTTCCCTGACAACAAAATGGGGATAGCAAGTTCTAGAGGCAGACAACTCTGATCAAGACGACCTCCTACGCAAATAAGTCCATCTTTATCTGAGTGAGGATTCACCGATGCGAGTAGGCTATCACGGTTGATAGGCTTCGAGACAGAAACACATTTCATTTCGTTCGCATAGGACCGGCGTTGGTCAAGTTTTAGAATGTATTGTTCCGAGCGTTTCTGTAACTCTTCTGGAGATAGTCGAAGAACCGCTGCGTCTTTCCTAGCCTTAAAGTTACGGGCGGCTCTCTGCAAAACCATAAATGCTTTCAACAATCTCTGCAAAGAGGAGAACTTTTCAAACTTAACTGATATGTTTGCTGCTACAACCAACGTTTTTCTAGATAGCACCACATGACGAATTTCTTTGTCCTCATCTGGTGTTACAAGTTAAAAATTACTGGCTATTTCCTCGTCGACTCTTTAATACAGCATTTTGGGGTCCTCTAAACCAACCGTTCAGTTGTTCCAAAGTTGTTGATCCTCTGCTGCCAATGTCGGCTGGATTAGTCTTTGTGTTGACGTAGTTCCACTGAGTCGCTACAGTGAGTTGATGAATTCTTTGAACTCTGTTGCTCACGTAGTTATAGAAACGGCGAGATGTTTGTTGATGTACCCCAGAACAACGCGGCTATCAGTATAGTACTTGACAATACTAAAGTTAACGTGAAAGCTTCCAAAATGATTTCACATATCACTGCTGCAAGAAGGGCGGCACACAATTCGAGGCGAGGTATCGTATGACCATAAGGTGGCGCTAACTTGCTTTTTCCCATGACAAAACCAACAGACACCAACAGACACATCATGATTTACATCGAAATTTCTAATTTATGCGACCGCACAAACGGCCTTTTCTGACGCATCAAAGAATATAATGAAGTTCTGGGTAATTCGCCATGCTCAATGAGCTTGAAACAAATTTTCGGGACTGACACATTTTCAAGCGAAACTAGATTGTCTCCAAGAGTTCCATTTGAATTCTGAATCCGGATCCAACGGTTTATCCCAGTCAGCTCCAGTTGTAATTTCTCTCAACAGAATCTTGCCCTGGATGTTCATAAGCGCTACAAAGCCGAGTGGATCGTAAACACTGTTCAGAGTGGATAACAATCCTCGCCGCGTGTATGGTTTTATTCCGAGTTGAATGTTGAACTTGAAACAGTCCGAGTTCAAGTCCCAAGATTGACCAAGGCTCTGGTTCACTGGAAGCTTGTCTTCGTCCAAGCTCAGCGACTTTATATTGCTCTGTAGTCTTCCTCCGAAAATACGCACATGGCAACCTTATTGTTTGATGAGATATTGTGCAGTCGAAGGTTTGCTGTTTGCAGGCTTGTCTGTGTTCTTTTCACTAGACTGATTGCGTCGTCTGCCTTTGGTAATGAGAAAAGGCTATCGTCAACGTATAAGTTAACTTCTGCGCGTAAGGTCCTTGTGGTCCAATAATTTGATCCTGCACATGGTTGACTTCAGCTAGGTCCCTTCCAATTAGCATCTGTATTTCAGCTTCACAATCAAGCGGTTGAATAAATTCTGCTATGCCCCTGAGGTGTGGATGCATGTTTGCAACATCAGGTGTAGGGATTTCGTTCCAGTCAACTGGAATTTCAGAACATTCCGTTATACATGGTAACAAATGGGTGGTTCCGTCCAAGCTTTCTATGACGAAACCTTCACCATTGTATAGGAATGTATAAGTGCGATGCAGATGTTTTATGATTTACCAAATGCATTTTGTTTTTGTTTGTTTGTTTTTCTTTATAGAAGGCCACATTGTAAATATGATGTTGTTATGGTTGAACCTGTAATTATGCCATAATGTGTTTATACCTTCTCTAAATAAAGATATTATTATTATTATTATTATTATTATTATTATTATTATTATTATTATTATTATTATTATTATTATTATTATCTGGTGTACAGTCCCTTTAATGTTGATGCAGCTAATAGAGAACAAGTTTATTGTGGGTCGGGTTCCTTAAAACCTTTCTAAGGTATCCGTCAATTCGACCACGTACCTTTTCTATTTCTACCTCTGGTCATTTTGCAGACTATCGAACGACGGATGTAGCTCAATAAAGACACACGATGTGTTTAAAACAAAAGTCTCGCGCGTAACCCTCGGTTTTCAACCCTAAGACATTTCGATCCTTCAATTTCAATCTCTCATAAATTGTATACCCCTTAATTACCGACATTTTAAACCCATAATCTAAGGTCCTGTCCAAGATTAATTAACCTTTAATTGAAACATTTCAATCTAAAGGAAAAAGACAAGTACGTGACTGCATTGATAACAACTATTAAATGTGACCCTGACCGTGTCTAGATACAACGCTGAATTTAGTAGGTTGTAAGGCCACAACAAATTGATCATTTGTTCTACGGATTTTGCCAAAAAAAAGTAGGAGCGAGCGAGCGAAAAAAACAAAACTTTTTTTTTAAAATTTAAGGCAATTCAGGGGCGAGCGCAAAACGAAAAATTAAAAAAAAATATAAAAAAGTTTATTTCTTACCAAATTTATCATACAATTATTTCAAGAAATGCTTTTTAATTCCAAACAATGGTTCTCAGTTATAAATGAAAAGGTTTTGATTGTATGACATGAAAATCTGTCTCAATATTTAACAAATGGCAATAAGATCCAGTGCTTTACTATTAACTTCAATTTAAACGTGGATATATTGTAAAGACAACATTCCTCATAGTAACGTGCAATTATTCGAAGACCAAAAACTTTTGTATTCATTCCATAACTTACTATCACAAAAAACATTTTAGACTTGCAAGAGTAATTCAACTTTTGAGCATTTCAAAATATTGGGTCAGGTCTTATGTTGAACCTCTTAAAGCACATGATAAAATTGTAGTGACTTTGACATTGCAAAAGATGTAAATAACACAGAGAACATTTTTAAAAAAGACATTGTGGATAAAATTGTGGGACAACATATTTAAAGCAGCTTCAAACAAATCTGCAAATGTTGCATCGGTCATTATAAAAGAGCAGGTGTTGGAATAAAGACCTTTTCCTTTCAAGACCTCCTTTGCCATGAACCTGTGGTTTAAAGGTCCCTGCCTTGATAAAGAATATCATGACGGCCTCCATAGCTTCAATGCCCGTAAGAAAAATGCCACTTAAATCACAGGCCACTTTACTGGGCTTTCGGTTCAGCCAACCCCGGGTAAATCCACCGCATTCACCCGGCTATCCGTGGTATACCTCCGGCCCCTTGATGGGGGGGGGGCTTGGGGAGGGTGGTAATGTTTTTTAAAACATTTACAAGTCCTACTATTTTTATCTGTTTATAACAATTATGAGTATATGAAAACTGAAAAATGCTGTTTAGAATTTAAATATAACTCACGAACACATGTTCAATTGTTGTAGGTCGTGTTTCCGTGTATTTTGATATAAGTTTTGCACTCAAAATCCGATTAAGTTATTATTTAACACTAAATTTTGAGTACAAAACAATGAATTACCAAAACACACTTAAATAATTATTGCCTTCGGCGCTGTGAAACTGTTCTTGTTTACCTGAGACTATAATCCATTGACTATGACACTGGTTTTCATTTAAAACGTGTGTTTTACATTACGAAAACTGAAAGTAACCTGAAATTTAATACCGGAAATAAATGCTTCCTAGTCAAATAGCCCCCAAGTCAAATAGCCCCCATTTTGGTCAAATAGCCCCCACTCAAATTTTAAAATTGGTCAAATAGCCCCCCAAAAATGCCCCCACTTTTTATTTTTTTTTATATGTTTGTATGCATACTTATGTTACTCAAAAACATTTTTAAACCTTTATATTTACAAAATGAAGTGCAATTAACATTATTTGTATATAAATCTAAAAAAAATTACGATGTAAGAATAACAAACGGTTTAAATATTACTTATGAATAATATATCATTACATCAAATCTACATTTTGAATGTTTCTAAGCCATAAGTTTGTTTGTGTTTTTCTTTATTTAATATTGATTATGCATCAAAATACAGGAACAACAAGAACATATAATTTAACTTTTTTTAAATTTTGAAATAATTTACACCTTTTAAATACACATTTGCATGTACAATGTGTGGTAAAGGTTATTCTCATTGCACAAAACAATATACATTAACACAGATGGAGAATGTATATTATATGTATATTATATGTCAATACATAATAATAAGGTTCGTATGCAGCTGTCACTAATCTTCTGTTTCATTTTTTTTCGACGGTAAATAAATAGGAAATATTTTTTAGCAGGCCGGTGTCGGTTAGATCGCCAGATCTGTAGAGGTCCCATGCAGCGAACACACGTCCCTGCATGGACCTGCACGCTGCCTTCTGTTTACGCTGCAAGCATTGTTCTGAGACCAGGCGGATTTGATTGTCGATCGAATCGGCCTCAATGCTTAGCAGCCGTACAAGGCCGAGCATTATAGTTTTAACAGAAATGTTGATTTTATACACAAAAATATAATTATATATTTAAGAAACTTCCTTGGTTTATTATCTTTTGGTATACATGTAATGATACCTTGTTTATGTGTAATAGATATTGATTCATTTTCTAAAGCAAAATTTACAGCTCTAACCACAAAATGTCCAATACGAGACCAAAAAGCCTTAATAAAATACTTCAAACCGACAGAAAAAACTGTTGGCTTTTCACCATTATCAATGTATACATTCTGCTCTTGATCAGATAATATGTCCTCTTATTTTCTCTGCTCTTAATGTACTTAATTCGTTATTTTTATCACACATTTTTTTTCTTAATTTCCTTTCTTTTGTTAAAATATCGTTTTCCTAGTTTCATTTTTTTTTTATAAATATTTTTCATTTTCTATGGTGTATGTATAATAATTTTCAAAATCAACTTTTTTCTTTATACAACCTGTAGACTTCAGCAATTATGTAAATACAATATATCTTAAAAATATTACAACTTACCTCCAAATATAAATACATATATCTTAAAAATATTACAACTTACATTCAAATATCTTAAAAATATAACAACTTACCTTCAAATATTATTTCAAATAAAAAGGAGTTGGGGCTATTTGACCAAAATGGGGGCGTTTTGACCAAATTGGGGGCGTTTTGTCCATTTTTTTTCCTCGTGGGGGCTATTTGACCAAAAGTATGGGGGCTATTTGACCAAAATGGGGGCTTTTTGACTTGGGGGCTATTTGACTTGGGGGCTATTTGACCAGGTTCCAAATAAATAACAACGGTGCGTCCTGCAAAAGATTCCCGACAAAGAAGACTGTCAACAATTTTCGGCTGTTTTGCGGTTACCCGGACCTGATTTTGTCCTGACACGAGTAAATTTTGCTCGCGAAGAATGTAAAATATTGAAATACCATCAAAAAAAGGCGAAGTCGACGTTGCAGGTTTAAATTCTATGTAAAAGAACTTCAGAAGTAGAGGAAATTCAAAAGTAAACAAAAAAATAATATGCGCGGCCAAAAAGTATGTGCAGGCGCCAAATAAAAAGTGTTTTTATTTTTTTTTTTGCTCGTTTTTCGAATTTTAGGTGCGGCAAATCCGACGAACAAATGATCAATTTTTTGTGGCCTAAATGAATGCAAGGTTATCAAAGGTTTACGAGATGTCAGTTACATCTTCACGTAAAGTACCGGAGATCGCTATTCAGTTACGATTTGAATATGTTTAAGGCCAGCAAGTGAACGATCCAAAGGTTTCATAAAGATAACGTGATTCTGTAAAATGTAAGTATTAACATTTTTTGTCTTAATATAATAAAGAAATGTTTTGTTGGAAGCTTATCACAATTTTGTAATTATGGAAATTATTATGACATATTCAATTTAACTTCCGTGTCAGTTTAGAAAAAAATCAATAGTCGTTCAATATTAGACGACATTTTGTAAATATCTGGTTTAAATAATATCTGGCTTGTAAATCTGTAGCTAACAAGTACCCAAATTGCGTTTGTTATGTGTACTGGCTGCCATTTAGGTATGTATTCAAAAGAAATGGGCTGCACTGCTTCTGCCTTGAGTGATCAATACTTATTAACCTGAGATCTCATCGATAATAACAGAAACCTGGGGGCACTAACGATTCGGACAAAAAACTTTGTGTATTACCTTAAAAGTAGTTAGCCTAATGCGCCAGTCAATTGTAACCACGGCCCCTAGGTCCGGTGGTATACCGGGGATAGCCGGGGAAATTGGCCGTGTTTTTACCTTTCAGGTGGCCCCGCAGTGCCGGGTTAATGCGGTGGTTTTGTCTTCGCGCAAAATATAGCGGGTAATGGGCCTTACCTAGGGTCCATTAGGTGCGGGGGCTTTTGTTGGGGATTTTACCGCAGGCCGGGGATTTTACCGGAGTTGGCTGGACCAAAAGTCAAAGTCCTCGCTATTCCCCGGACCTGGTGGGGGGGGGGGGGGGCGTGGTTACAATTGACTGGTACATAATCTCTCCCATTTTGCTTAAAATAGTAAATATTGAAGTCAAATTCCCGGAGGGTTATACGATTAGTCTATTGATAGGCTGGGAATTTGCGGGGTCAACGAAATTAACAATTTGAGCTATTGTACCTGAACAATTTATCACTAGTAAACGCTTCAACAAGTATCTCGGGGATTATTAATCATGCTATGGTATTCACAGACTCGGACATTTACACCAAATATAATATACAGATACCAGGGAAAAATGTACATATTCGGACATCATTCTTAAAACTAATACCCATCTGTCAGGGAAAATATACAAGTACTCAGATATTACTCTTATACATCCTTGTCAATGAGCAGGGATATATACACGTACTTGAACATCAACCTTATATATAACTTTCATAGGGCAGCGAAATATATACACGTACTCAAATGCGAACTGCAATAGTTTATTTTTCCGCGTTGTTTTTTTTCTAGATTAAAATACTTTGGATGAGTTCTTGTATCCTCTTTTGCAATTGCGCTGGATCTAACTTCGTAAGAGTAGTGTTTTGAATTACATGTACATTAGTCTGTTATTACTGTCTCTGTTTCAATAATATTTTTCAACAATTTTCTACGGATGTATTTTCCGTGGTCAGCTATATCAACTGTTCTTCTAGATTCATATAGCGCATTCGAAAGGCAATGCTGTGAATTTTATTTCCTAATGTTGCAATTTCCAATTCTGCCAGAACGATGGTTGTCAGGATTATGTGGACAATACCCCGATGACCATACGACAAGCTTTGGTCTACCGACGGACCGACCGACCGAGCGACCGACTGACCTACCGACCAACATGTGCAAATCAATATACCCCTCTTCTTCGAAGGGGGCATAAATATAACAGTGTGTGTAAACCACGTGATAAATTACGTCATGTATGCTACGTCGGAAGGCAACATTTTGCTTAAAATAAAGACTTAAATCTAAAATAACTTTTCTTTTACTACACCATTTTAAATAAAAAAGGGCAGTCTATGCCGCTTAAAGTCCCGTTTTAATTGAGTCATAAATAAATATCCCAGTACGGGCAGTTAGTAGAGTGCACCTGGTGTGAAGTACAGCTTGTACTTAATCCTGACAATCTTATCCTGAAATTCATCTCTGATGCAAATAACAGCTTTCATTAAAAACAGCAGAAATAAGCAATTTTATGAAACTATGTTTTGACCTACGACATATTTGTATTTAGGTTAAGATAATATAGCTATGTCGTATATACATTCTTTTATATGGAAACCAACACACTCTATCATATGTGATTATTGAAATTTAATGATAACGCATTATTTTCATAAAATTTGAAACAGTAAACGAAACTCTGAATTTCTGGAACTTGCAGCAGTGAACATTTTGAGTGCATCATTGTTTTGATGTCATAAAATGTTAAACCATGTCATCCCATCTTTTCAAAATCTATATTTATGTCAGTGAAATACATTAAAAAAATTTATACAATATAATCGAAAAACCAATAATATTTGACTGTAACATTTCCAATTTTGGTCTAGATAACGTCTAATTTTCTAAAATGATTTCCCTTTAAACGAAGGAAAATAGATATAAACATCACATACCCTCATTAATGTATTACATGCCTCTATATATGTATAAACAATATTAAACACAACTTTGGATTTCTGGAGCACAAAGTGCTGATATTGTCCTATGTCCGGCGTTCGTGGTATGTCGTCAATATCCTTTTTCAAATCTTTGTGTCTTAAACCGTAAAGTCCATACCCTTGATATATGGGGTGTAGCCTCACATAATGGCTCTTAACTAAGCTTGTTCAAATTATGTCTCACGGGTAAAATGGCTGCGCAGCTGGTGTCTATATATTTAGATAGAAATATATTTAAAAAAAAATATCTGCAGACGCAAATCAAATTATCTCAAAATGTCAAATTATGTCCCTGGGGTCAAAACTTGCTTGGCCACAAGGATCACAAGTTTTCTATATAATTAAATAGTAAATCAGTTTTACATCTTCTTCTCTGAGACCGCAAAGCCTAGCCACATGCTATTTGGTATAAAGCTTCATGTATTAGTTCTTTATCAAGATTGACTTCCTTAAATGCATAGATTAATCCAATTATAAGTGACCCCCCCCCCCCCCAATTGTGTAAAGTACACAACTTCTGTGTTTTGATAGTTATATAATTGCATAATTGTCTGATCAGATCTCTGATCTGAGTAACCTGCTGTGTAATTTTCGAGGTTTTATTAAAGAAATGGACCCTAAATGGCCCTGAGCCAATAAACAAATACACAGGAAAATGTGATACCAGTGCAATTAGCAGGAGATGCACAGCAGGGGATTGTCATGCCAAACATTCCTTAAACTAGGCCGTTAACAACCAGTGACTGCCTTAGCTACCAATGTCTTCATAAGCAGCCTCTTACTTTCATAACAACCACTTATTTTATTGCAAACAAATACCTCCTAATCATCCAATGACCTTAGCAATTATCTTTAACCTGAGTATCCAAATCCAAAGACTACCTTTTCAACAAATGACATCCTTAGTAACCAAAGACTTTATTAACAGCCAATGACTTCATAAGCAATCAATAAATTCCCGGTCAGCAAAACAAGGGCTTACTGGATGTTAAAATTGTACACAATGAAATACATAATGTTTCATCCGCTGTTCATCCACACATTACGATTTAGGCTTACTCAGCATATCTCACAATTGTGTAAAAGGCTTGACGCCAAAGAATATTCATAAGTGCAAATGGGTCAAGATTGCACAATTTCCCGTAAACTAAGAAGTGTTTAATTTAGTTAATTGCTTCAGAACTAGGGCGCGTTCATTTTTAAGTTTATGTTCGAATGCTGTATACGAAATTGATCTCTTAGTTGCAGTTGTATTATTGTGTGTCTCTGTGTATGCTCGACGTTTATCCGTGTGCATTAAAACAAGATAATCACAACAAGGCTTTGAGACGCTTATGCCATCCAAACCTTCCATAAAGGCTAAACATGTTGAGTCCTTTTCGGGATATCCTGCCATATAATTATCCCCCAATTGTATAACCGGACTAGAGTGATATTGCACGGTTTTAACGCCTCGCCCTTCAACAACAATTCTGAAAAATTAGTAAAACAAAATGAACGTTCTTGCTATACCTCTGCATCGTCTGCAATATTCATTCGATTTATCCGATGAATTTTTTTGACAAAGTCATAATGGCATGTTAAAAGTCTTCCAAATGTCTCATGTAATGGAAGTTTAATTTAGAAAACGATTTCCGGGGAATGAACTTGAAATTATGAAATTTAATATAACATTGTAGTTTTTCCAGGCATCTTATCACAATGCAAATGGCTTCGATGGCCAAGAGACCAATAAAAAATAGTTATTATTCGGCGTTTTTTACCATTATTTAAATCAGATTATATGACGATTCGGTAGTATATTACATGTAAAACAAATGAGTGAACTACTTATGAAAGTTATGTTATATATGCTGTCAAAATTGAATGTACACCGTTACCATGAAGACGAATAGCAAACAAAGCCAAAAAAGTACCACTTTTAAGACCTAGATGTCTAAAGGATTGCACAGATAGGCACCTTACTGCGTGAATCTGTACAGTTCCATATCGATTAGATCAATATTACTCGTGAATCTATCTGGAATATTGTGCAAAGCGCGATTTCAAATTTAGCACCACTTGTCTACATGTAGGTGCGGCTCTAACGTGCATATTTCCATTATGTTCAAATTACCATAGCTCTTTAAATACCAGTTATATCTTCATGCGCAACTGCTATACGTTTAAACTGCTATACATTTTTACACTAGATTTGAATGAGTGCATTGAACAGCTTCGAACCAAAGTTTGAATTAATATGAAAAAAAAGAACGAATGTAAACCAAAGAAACTTTTAAAGATGAAATAATAAGAAATTATTAAAAACGATAAACTGTAAATAATATTTTCAATTTCCTTATCCTTATCAGGCTATTAGAAGATGGCGGCATATAGGATATTCGCCAGCCCAGAGCCCCAAAACTGGCTGAAACAGTGGAGGGCCGTTTTCATTACGAGGAAAGCTATCTTGCCTTCTGTCAAGAAAAAGTCTCGCCATCTGCACACTAATATTTTACAGAAGGCATCGAATGAGCAGACTTGTTCATTAGACCATGGTCGTATATCTGACAACAAACCAATACCTTGTCGATATCATGAAAAACTTCGAAATGAAATCATAGCTATACACAAAAGAATGAAACCATCATGGCGAAACGCTTCTACTGACAAATGGCTAGACTCGTTTGATGTCGCCAAGTTATTCATGCAGTCAGCTGGGTATGAGGATAAACGTTCATTTGATGAAATTGACTTCAACGGACTGGCAGCCTTTATATATAACTGCGGGGAATTCACATCAACTGTGGAAACACTATCTGACGAGGTAATGATATTCTTTCTTTAACAGGTCCCGAAGGCAATAAAACATTAACGGCTTTCGCACTGGCTATTAACATATACAATCAAACATCAATTGCCAAATTTTATTTTGTATGTTCAAACGAGTTCATGCTTGATGGACAGTAACCATAAGGATTGAACTTTTTTTAATGTAAATTTAACTTTTAGACTCGGAATTTCGTGAACAAGATCCGGCATATGCCAGACTTATGTTCAAAGGCCCTGACAGACCAGGCCACCACTGAGTGTATAGACAGCATGCTTGCGTTGCTGAATGACCCAGATTTCCAGGGAGATCCAGAGATACTTGAAGCAAGCAATCAGCTGGATGAGGTAAAGTAAAACACAATAAGGTGGAATATAAATTTGACGATGAGATAAAAGGTCGATATGCGGACAAACTAGCGACCAATAGGTAAACAATATATACGCTAGTGAAATGAAAATAAATATTTGTACATGTAAAGTGGTTTAGGAGACAAAATAGCAAAATAGTGAAATATAAGAAACTATGATAAACATACAGGCAAGATAGCGTCATAGGTATATTAAGAAGTCACTTTTTTATAAACATGTATACATTTATACATTCTTTTTAGAAATATACAAATCAAATATACACCGGATGTTTGTGTCCAGAAAGACACATGTCTTATGATTGCATTGTTTATAATAATTTATTATAATTATGTCACATTCAGAACCCCATATTGGTGCACCTTTTCAAATCCCGGGGTGCTTATATTGGTGTAACAAAGCCAATACCTGTGACACTGATCCTTAAAAATCTTTTTTCACATTTCATTTTGATCGAAATGTTTTTTTCGCTTTTTTAACGTATATAATATCAACCTATCGTGTTACACCATGTATCAAGCCCAGACCGCTGATTTTTAGCCATCTTTGACAAGCTTCATTCCTATTATGCCCCATATTGTAACAATCATAGGAAATTACATATTTGTAGCTGTGACTGTAATTAATACACGTAACACACGGAACTGGTTGTAACAAGATTTCATATTAAAATATATATGCTGTTACTCATTCAGTATCAACCTTATCAGGGTGTAACAACCTGTAACAAGTCTAGAACACGGGTGGTTTTCACGGGTTTGACATGTTACACCCATTTACATCCCCTATTTTAAAAGGATGTTACAATCTGAAGAAAGAAAACAATCCTATTTGAGGTGGTTAATGCAATTGTCACGTATAACAAGAGTTGTAGTGTGTAACAAAGTATTGAAAAGAAGTGTTTTATTTCCTCAGTGGAATATTGGGTTACGCGTTTACATAGGTGTGTTCGCACTTTCCCAACCGCTAATTCTTCCTTCTTCCTAGAAATCGAGGTTGTGATTGGGGAGATGTACTGTGTGTTGTAACAGTAGAGTTGACAGGTGATAATTGGCGAAAATTGCTATACTGTGCTGAAAAAGTTGCGTGTCTAGTTTTAAGAAAAATTGTTCTTAAATTTCATTTAAAGAACACAAATATAGAGCTGATTTTTATTGGCAATTCATGAAAAGTCATATAATTAAAAATGCAAGAATAAATGGAAAAAACATAAGAATATATATTAAATTATGAATAATAATAATATATAATTACTCGGACACTAGAGATATAATTATATTCTTCAATAACGCATTTTAACAGTATAAATGAAAAGCACATATTCAAATATTCTTATGTTTGATGTATGTATTGATTGATATGAAGTTAAAACATATATAAACACCTAATACAAAAACAAAAATGCTACCTATTCACACACATTTACTTCAGTTTTACTAAATGGGCAACAGCATCAACATATGTCATCATATCCATATGGCCATATTAGTTAAAACAATCAATAGCAAAGAGGTATCCCGTGCCGCTGCAAAACCGAAAGTAGGGTGTTTTTATGAATTTACCACATATTTTAGACTGTTAATTGCCATTTGTATGAATATGATATATAAATGAATATATGTAATATGTATGGGGTGTACATAATCAAACCAGTGGTTCATTTAAGCCCGCAGAACATGCAGAGGCGGTGGGCGAGGCAAGACATCAATATTGTGTAGCTTATTGTGGAGTTGCAGTAATTGAAAAATGGGCACATTACTAAAACAGACATAGCTTTAACATTCTAGTGTTCCGTGGTATACTTCATTTGCACATGACTTGCCTCCTTTCATAAGTTGAATGTGCATTTACTGGCTTGTTGTCCATCGCCAATTTGTTTTCAGCAGAGAATGACTGGGGCTTGTGCAAAGAGGGTACCGTTTCAGTAGATTCCGCAAAGAGAGTACCGATATGGATATGCACCGTGTATATGGCAATTGAGAAAATAAATATTGTGAATAAAATCCCTATATTTGGTGAACACATTGAAAAGTACACTAAACATAATGATGAAGCTTATATTATTATCATGTTATTGAAATGTACGTATTCAATACCACACTTGGTCACTCAGGCCACAACAAATTGATTATTTGTTCATCGGATTTGCCGCACCTAAAATTCGAAAAATCGAAAAAAATAAATAAAAAAAACCTGAAGGTAATTCCATGTTACATTCTTCGCGAGCAAACTTTCCTCGTGTCAAGACAAAATAAGGTCCGGGTAACCGCAAAATAGCCGATACTTGTTGACAGTCTAATTTGTCGGGAAAAATTTTGTTGTTAGTATTTGTAATGTAAAATACATGTTTTAAGTGAAAATAAGTGTCATAGTCAATGGATTATAGTCTTCAGTAAACAATAACAGTTTCACAGTGTCGAAAGCAATAATTATTTATGTGTGTTTTAAGTAATTTATTGTTTTGTACTCCAAATTTAGTGTTAAATAATAACTAAATCGGATTTTGAGTGCAAAACTTATATTAAAATACACGGACACACGACTTACGGTACAACCATTGAACATCTTTTCGGGAGTTATTTTTTAAATTCTTAGATGTATTTCTCAGTTTTCATAAACTCATAATTGTTTTAAACAGATAAAAATAGTAGGACTTGTAAATGTTTTAGAAACATTCTGTATTTATGCACCAGTCACCCCCCAACCTCCTCAGGTCCTGGGATAGCCGGGTTATTGAACCGTGTTTTAACCTTCCAGGTGGCCCTGCAGTGCCGGGTGAATGCGGTGGATTTACTCGGCGGGGTTGGCTGGACCGAAAGTCCCCGCTATTCCCCGGACCTGGAGGGGGGGGGGGGGGTGTGGTTACAATTGACCAGTACATAATACATACAGATTGGAAAATACATCAGTTAAATCAGAAAATAAAACCATTTATGAGTAAAATGACTGTTTTAATTTTCTAAATTCTTTGTGCTTATCCACTTTTTTTTGACCGAGTTGTAGTAAAGTGGCCTGTTATTAAAGTGGCATGTCTCTTACGGTCATTTCAGCTATGGAGGCCATCATGTTATTCTTTTTTAAGGCACGGACCTATATACCATAGGTTCGTGGTCAAGGTGAGGTCTTAAAAGGGAATCATCTTTATTCCACCACCTGCTCTAATATAATGACCGGTGCCACATATGCAGAATTGTTTGATACTGCTTCAAGTATGTTGTCCCGCAATTGTTCTCTGTGTTATTTACTTTTTCAATCTTCTGCAATATCAATGTCACTATAATTTTATCATGTGCTTCAAGAGGTTCAAATTTAGACCTGACCCAATATTTTGGAAATGCTCAAATGATGAATTACTCTTACTAGTATAAAATGTTTTTTTGTCGCGTTCATGTCTAAAGTTTCAATAAAAAACGAAATTAGAATAGTATATGCTTAAAGCTGATAACTGCAAAGTATCAGCGAAAAAAGGGAGTATGAATGTATTAAATGTATTTTCAAACTTGCACCTTCCATTTTGATAGCATATATATATAAAGCATGTGTCTTAAAAAACAAACATGCAAACAAAATGGTAAATCAGACATGATTATTTTTGATAAATGTAATCAGTAGGTTATACTTACCTTTCAGATGATGGGGTCACAATGCGCTAAAATTAACATTATTGTCAATAGTTCCATACAATAACATTTCTTCTTCTGATACCGGACAACTGCTTGAAAATTTGACCCGTTTTGTATTCCAAATGGAACGTCAGCGCGCACTGAGCTTGTTCAGGACGTAAACACGTTCTTTCCGGAATGAAGTGAAGTTTACAATAGAGTTGACGTTCTTTTCACAGACCATACGTTCTGTGTGATTTTTGTCTCGCTCACCGCACACGAGCTCGACAAAAATCACACATGTCACTTCTATGCTTCCTTAGATTTGTTAGGAAATACATTTATTTTTTGACAACTTGAATAAACGATAATCAATAATTTGTTTCTAAATTTTGGATGCCTGGTTACCTTAAATTATTTGAGTATAAAATTAAAGGTTTAATGTATAGATAAGGATCAATTAAATTATAGAACGATATAAGCTTGTTATGGCCTTGAAAGATTACAAAATAGGTCATTGTACGTCCGATTGCAGTTGATCTAAAGAGAAAATAATACATATTTGTTATCAGCCAGCAATATCCTTTCAGTTTGTAGGTCACTTGGCATGAACAATTATTATACTATAGTAAATGTATTATTGGTAATATATCAGTGAACTAGCTTCAATAGCAAGGGTTCCTTAACTGGATATTTATTAAAGGTTTTGCAATATTTATTATTATACTATAATATTTACACCCCAACTTTCATTCCTTAAATGAACTGCCTTTCGGCAATTGCGTTCATCTATCGATGAACGCAACATCTTCGGATATGTTCGGATCGTTATTCATTGCATAACAATATACATGAAAGCTATTGATCGTGTTATTGGTTGTATTGTGTCTGCAGGTCCCGTAAAATATAGATCAACATTTTCAAAAGTGTTAGTTTATTATATTTTAAATATAATGGTACCAGAAGTGTTTCAATTTTACGTTTTAAAGTGAATTCAAGTGGTTGATCTTTTCCCGCATTATTGTGACGTCATTTGAAAAAAATGTTTCCGGTTATAGTCGGGTCGTTCTATTTACAGAATGGGTAAGAACGGATTACTGAAAGGTTTTCTTAAATGAAATGAAGAATTAACTTTTGGTGTAAATATAAGGAATGAATTGCGGGGTTGATGTCATTATCGGGGATATGAACGCAATTGGGTTGGTCAAAGTACGCGTGGAGTCCTTCGGACTCCACACACATTGACCAACCTAATTGCGTTCATACCCCGATAATGACATCAACCCCGCAATTTATTCCTTAAGTAAATGTACTATTGGTAATATATCAGTGAACTAGTTTTAATAGCAGGGGTTCCTTAACTTGATATTTATTAAAGGTTTTGCAATATTTTTATACTGAAACAACCCTCTTCAGTTTGCGGTTCTCATGCTTTTTTAAGGAGTAGTGCTTTATAAGTAAATTTCCTTATTGCTTCTTAGGAAAGTTTCTTTGGCTACGAAGCTATTACTAATCCGAACGAATGCAGTTTTTAATACCCAGAATAAATGAATCAACGAAAATCATCCAAAATAGAATATAATCATCGTCGTTGTCCACGCAGCCATTGCCGTCATCATCTTCGTCGTCATCCTATATCCGTAAAAAAGGTGTCTAAATAGCAAATGTTGTACGATTAAAAAGATTTTCTATTGACAAGGTTGCAATGGTACTTGTGTGAGTATACAATGTGACATGTTATTCACTCACTCACTCACTCACTCACTCACTCACTCACTCACTCACTCACTCACTCACTCACTCACTCACTCACTCACTCGATCACTCACTCACTCACTCACTCACTCACTCACTCACTCACTCACTCACTCACTCACTCACTCACTCACTCACTCACTCACTCACTCACTCACTCACTCACTCACTCACTCACTCACTCACTCACTCACTCACTCACTCACTCACTCACTCACTCACTCACTCACTCACTCACTCACTCACTCACTCACTCACTCACTCACTCACTCACTCACTCACTCACTCACTCACTCACTCGATCACTCGATCACTCGATCACTCGATCACTCGATCACTCGATCACTCGATCACTCGATCACTCGATCACTCGATCACCTCACTCACTCACTAACTCACTCACTCACTCACTCACTAACTCACTCACTCACTCACTCACTCACTCACTCACTCACTCACTCACTCACTCACTCACTCACTCACTCACTCACTCACTCACTCACTCACTCACTCACTCACTCACTCACTCACTCACTCACTCACTCACTCACTCACTCACTCACTCACTCACTCACTCACTCACTCACTCACTCACTCACTCACTCACTCACTCACTCACTCACTCACTCACTCACTCACTCACTCACTCACTCACTCACTCACTCACTCACTCACTCACTCACTCACTCACTCACTCACTCACTCACTCACTCACTCACTCACTCACTCACTCACTCACTCACTCACTCACTCACTCACTCACTCACTCACTCACTCACTCACTCACTCACTCACTCACTCACTCACTCACTCACTCACTCACTCACTCACTCACTCACTCACTCACTCACTCACTCACTCACTCACTCACTCACTCACTCACTCACTCACTCACTCACTCACTCACTCACTCACTCACTCACTCACTCACTCACTCACTCACTCACTCACTCACTCACTCACTCACTCACTCACTCACTCACTCACTCACTCACTCACTCACTCACTCACTCACTCACTCACTCACTCACTCACTCACTCACTCACTCACTCACTCACTCACTCACTCACTCACTCACTCACTCACTCACTCACTCACTCACTCACTCACTCACTCACTCACTCACTCACTCACTCACTCACTCACTCACTCACTCACTCACTCACTCACTCACTCACTCACTCACTCACTCACTCACTCACTCACTCACTCACTCACTCACTCACTCACTCACTCACTCACTCACTCACTCACTCACTCACTCACTCACTCACTCACTCACTCACTCACTCACGCACCCACTCACCCACTCACTCACTCACCGAAAAAACCCACCCACACATAATAGGCCTTTTTTATCAATATACCTGACGTTTCCAGTGTTACCAGATATTTCACAGAGGAACTATTTATCATTTGAACATTGTAACAAATGAAACCACGAAACGCGATATTCCACATAGGATTTTTTTAAAAATGTTCTGCTTTTTTCAGATTTACCTTGTTTCACTCTGTAACGACGCTTCTTTATATAATGTGTAAGAATAACAACAAAACATTCACAAACTCGGAATCATATGCATGATACAAGATGTTACATATGTGGTACAGATGTCAGTAGACATAAAATACGCCCTGATTTTATAAATGTTAACGCTTGCTATATGTAACAATTGCAAAACTTCCACAAACTGTGATCCTATGCGTGTTGCAGTGTGTGACACCATGTGTAACCCTTGTTACGTTAATGTTACATGTATTACGGAAGGCGGAAAAACGTCCTGATTTTTGTTACACGATAATACTCTCGTTACGTGTAACAATTGGAAAAAAACCCACCAGACACCCAAACCCAATGCATGTTACAGGATGATACACATTCTTACGTTCATTTTACACTTTTATAAAAAATGCAATTTTTATAACAACAAGAAAACGGATTATTAATCTATCACTGGAGCTCCACACCGAGTAATTCATGATTTTTATGCTATTTGTAAATAACACACACACAAGACACACACACACGCAATTCATTGTACATATTTAAAGTAATTCATCACGTCTAAAGTACGAATATCTATATCCTAATCAATTTTGGGTTCATATAACATGTGTATGGTAGGGCAAGCTATTGGTGAAACAATAATCAAATCAGGGTCAACATTTGTTACAGTATCATTACATATTTACTCTATTTCACTTTCAGTTAAAGACCCAAATTATAGATCCCAAGGCGGACTGGTTGAAATATATCATTGAAGATACTACTATCAGAGGCGTTCAAGAAATCACGGAACTTGCTTGTGCTAAAGAAGGAAAATACAGCGAACGTGCAAGTGAGATAAAGGGTGACATTGAAAAACTCAACGATATGTTAATGTCCAGTATAAAGGAACAAGGTGAGAGTGTCATTAACGATATAAAGAAAACATCTGACAATTCTCTTGCACAGCTGGATTTGTGCGTAGTCAATGCTAAGAACATTCTGATTGAGACAACCGAAGAAGGCATATTTAAACTAAAAGACACCATTGAGAAGGGGAAAAACGAACTGAGTAAAAAACAAAAGAAAGAGAGTGAAGAAATGGAGAAGCTAAAATTAACGAAAGCGAAGTCAGGTAAGGCTCTTCAAAGTAACATTTTTTTAAGAATGTATAAAGCAATCGACGTGGGTTACAACACGAATGTCCAATGTACACGTTTGTCGACGTGATGTTAAAATATCATAGGAAAAACTCAATCACGACAACATGACAACTAAACCAAATAAAAATAAAACGTTATGAACCATTATTCTAAGTAAGAGCTTTAGGGAAATGATTGAGAACTCATTTTTTTCAGAAACGAGTAAAGTTTTTTATTTGAAAGCAACATTTTCACCATCACTATATAAATAGTTTTTTTTAATTAGTTGGTAATGATTCAAACTTGAATGTATTGCTTCTGGGCTTGTCTCTGTATGCTACAAAGTAGTATTAACCTAGATGTAGACATTTAAAACATTTATTTATTTGATTGCATGAAGCATAGTTAGCTAGGTATATATTATTGGAAACGTTTCAAGTATATTGTCATGTCTTAACTTGAAAGCATGTTCTTAATATAAAATAATAAGTATACTTTCAACATTCAGGGTTAATACATTAAGTTGGGTGACAGGGAACACGTTCACAATGCACAGACCATTTCCTCACATGAACAAAACACAATATATAAATGCTTATAATTCATGTATAGAAATGCTTCAAAATACCACAGATTCACGTTCAACTACAAAAGTACTATCGTGTGTGACAGACTGGAAATTACTAGCTTGTGAGGTTTAAGAAAACACATGTTACAGCTGATAAGTATGCGTTTTTAGCATTCAAATCCCTCATTTATTGATAAGACTTTTATAAGTATAATGTTTATTGAAAAATTAAATCAGTGGTAACAAAGTCCCCATAATGAAGATTTAATTTTTTGGTTTTCGAAAAAACCCTGACACATATCTATTTGTGCAAAATGAAGTATATGTCAATTTATTACACTGGTGAAATATTAGGAAATATATTAAACAGACCGTATGATTATGGTCTTAGAATATATATATTCATTTGGTTGAGAAAATAATGCATTATGCTTTAATAAGAAGAAAAATCATTGTTTTACATTAATATTCTTACAACATCAAATTCTCATCAAAGTCAAAAGGATACTACAAAAGGACATTTTTTCTGGCGTCCTAAAGCAAGTTTAGGTCGATGTAAACAGGATAACATTGATTGTACACCGAGCGAGACGTGATACAAGTTTTTAAAAAGGCGTCTAATGATAATTTTCATTTTATTATATGACCCATTCGTTTAATTCAATATATTGATATACTTGTTGTAGTTATATTGAAACAGAAGCATTACAAAGAATCGTAATTTTACAACATGAAGTAATTGAAATGAAAATAGAATGTATCTGAAATATAATTTGAATTAAACTGATATTCTGACAGTCAATGACAGCGCACTCAATCGTTATCGTAGTTTTTAGCTCAACTATTCGAAGAATAGGTGGTCTATACTACTCGCCTCGGCGTCGGCGTCGACGTCCGGTTAACGTTTTAGGGAAAGTTGGGATTTTCACTTATAAGTCCAATACCTTACATTCAATTGAGTTAATACTTCACACAGTTGTTCAGGGCCATCACATGATGAGGTTAGATAACTCCATATTATTCATTACACAGATTATGGCCCCTGATTGACTATGGAACTTAGGTTAAAGTTTTAGGGCAAGTTGGAAAATTTATTATTAACTTCTATATCCTTTGTTCAATTGACTTAATACTTCACACACTTGTTCAAGACCATCCCACAATGAGGTTACATAACTCCATATTATCCTAAATACAAGTTATGGCCCCTGAGTAACTTAGGTTTAAGTTTAAAGGCAGGTTAAAGTTTTAGGGCAAGTTGGGATTTTTACTTAAAACTCCTATACCATTCATTCAATTGACTTAATACTTCACACAGATGTTCAGAGCCATCGCATAAGGAGGTTAGATAACTCCGTATTATCTTTTATACAAATTATGGCCCCTGATTGACTATGGAACTTAGGTTAAAGTTTTAGGGCAGGTTGGGATATTGTTTAATAACTTCTATATCCTTCATTCAATTGACTTAATACTTCACACAATTGTTCAGGACCATCACCCAATGAGGTTACATAACTCCATATCCTTAATACAAGTTATGGCCCCTGATTGCCTTAGGTTAATGTTTTAGGCAAGTAAAAGTTAAGGGCAAGTTGGGATTTTAATAAAAAAGCTTCTATACCGTTCATTAAATGCACTTAATAAAATTCAAAATTATTTACGACCGTTTGGGCGGGCTGGTGGGAGGGCAGCATCAAAGTCACCTTATGTATCAAATAATTTTAGTTAGGTTTGACATAAAGAGACCAAACTTGGTATTATTACATCGTTATTGTATTCTAAGTCAAAGCGGCGTAGTCGAGCGCGCTGTCTTACGACGGCTCTTGTTTAAAGTAAAATTTGACTGATAGTATATATCTTACACAGTCATTTAATACCAACGTTTAAAATTATCAATAATTGACGCGTGGCAATAATTATTTTATCATTCATACTATTAACTTAAGGTCAAGGTCACCGTAAAGGTTAATCGGCAATCATTCCAAAATGGCCAAATCGTAAGAACTGTTGACTTCCTGATCCTATCATATTTCTTGAAATATTTATATTAACATTGCCGTTTTAAAAGGACAGAAAAAAATACCGTTTGCACCGCAATGTAGTGCCGTAATGTAATGTCTCATATGACATGGACATCATCAGTCTTATAGAGTAGTACTGTTTACGTCAGACAAGCTGGAAAAAGTCGTTCTAACGCGGCCACATTTATAATTATTAAACCGCTTAAACATTTCCAACACGAAACTGTAAGTGTAAAATAGCAGCCTTCTTGATACTCCCATGCACTATTCATGTGTAGGTTACTGTGACAGTTGATGGGATTTTATTTGTATTTCACGAAACATAATTATTTATCATGTTTTTTGAGAGGTGCGTTTTTATTGAGCTTCGCTATACAATTACATTAAACTGAATATATTATTTACATGGCTGTATATACTAGTGAGCATTTTCAATTTATGGCGCCCAAAGGGAGCAATATAGAAGACGCACTGTCCGTCGGTCCTCATTTATTACTCTTCTTTGCTCAGATGTAACTGACTCAATTGTATTCGAGATTTACCGAAATGTACAACAGCATGGGAATGTGGTTGTCCATAGAATTTGTGATTTCATCATGTTTTACTTCAATCAATCTTCACACAAACTTGTAGAGCACAATTAGAAGTCTTTTGAAATATATTTAATTCTAATGAAATAAAAGTTTTTAACTTGTAACTTTTATTAGACAATATAATAATAGCTGTCCATATAGCATCCCCATATCGGGTACATTCATATATTTTCTAAATGATGACTACCTTGTTACTTTTTACAAAGATGTTACTGATTGTGTTTACTGTGCAGTGAAAATTAGCTTCATTTCATAACACAAGCTTAGTGTTATTCATCATCCCACCTAATTAATGATATACCAAATCAAGTAATTGTTCTTATTATATATCGAATTTTCAACTTATTCATTACACAAATTGACATGTAAAATTGATAACAAGGGTAAACGTTTGTTTATTATTACTTTCTAACAGCATCGAGTACTCTAAACATTGTTAAGTGTTATTTCTCATTTCTTATTTTGAAGCATCTTAAACAAAATATAATAATCATTTTACAGATTTACACCAACAATTGCTCAATTATTACCAGACAAAGTCTCTCACAATGAACGTTCGATTGGACATCGATGCAGCCGTAGAAGACATTTATGAAAAGCCCAAACTTATATTGAAGAACAGGAAAGACAAAGATGGTAAAGTAAAAGATAAAGAGATACCAGAAATAAATGATATGTTTCTGAACGAAAATGGCACGATGGCTAAAACAGTATTCGTGGTGGGCGAACCGGGCCAGGGCAAGTCCTCGCTCTGTAAAAAGATTATCCATGGCTGGTGCGAACTGCACAAAAACGGAAATAAGAAGAATAAGAAAGACAACATCTTAAGCCAATTCGGGTTCTTATTCTACATAAGGCTACGAGAGGCTGCTGATCATTGCAAAATCAAAGATATGATATTACTCTGTTTGATTGAACGGATTCATTCAGATGATAAAGGGTCAAGAGAATTGCTAACAGAGATTTTGAAATCAGAATGTTGCCTTCTGCTTCTTGATGGCTTAGATGAGTGGACACATTGTAGCAAATGTAACAACGATGAACGAATTCCTCATGTTGAAACAAGTTGGGTGAACTGTACAACATTAATAACAACACGACCATACAAACTAATGGAGCTGAAAGTGAAACGCTCACAATTTGGCAACCATGTGCAGTTGGAGGGCGTTCAGTCACCTGAGAAACTTGTTCGGAGAATACTTGAGGAGTTGGAGAAATATCAAGAAGTAAACCGTCCAAATACCTGCGTTGAAGAGCTAATAGAAAAAGGCCTGTGGCATTTTAGCGGTATTCCAATCGTGCTTGTTCAAATTGTTTGGCTCTGGTTCAGAGACCAGCTAAAGGCAAACCTGTCTCTGACTGAAGTTTACAAGAAAATTATAGAAGAAAGGTGGAGTGAAATGAACGACAAGAACAAGATAGAGGAAAACGATATTCCTGAGGAATTTCTTGATTCTTTGAGCAAATTAGCTTTCAATAAACTGTTTTCACCAAATGAGGATGATACCATTGTTTTTGTCATTCCAAAGGATCAGTTAGAGAAAAAGTACCAACGATTGTCTCTTGAATCTGGCATCATGTCCTGTAGTAGTAAAATAGGTGAAAGATTTGCGTCCTTCCAATTTTTGCACAAAACGCTTCAAGAATACTTGTCAGCATTGTATTTGGCGAAAAGCAGCAGATCAGATCTGATCAAGCATTGTCAACACGTCCAGGAAGTGTATAGCAATAGCAGGAGAGAAGGCGTGCTTAGCATGCGTCAGATGTTTCTGTTTCTATGCGGCATGAACATTATTGCTGTCGAAGTGTTTTCAAAGACATTGAATGAAGTATTGACTTACGGCTTTCCAGAAAATGAAGCAGCAGATTTCCAGGATATGATACTGCAAGGCTATGAGGAAACGGAGAGAAGCGGGCACGCGGGGGCGGAGCTCTGCCTGCAGCATGTCACCCTCAGTCATCACTTTTTTTGGGATGAAATTCAACGTCGATTTATACAACACAAGCCAATATTGAAACATTGCTTGGATAAAAATAAGCCCACTCTTGTATCATTATTTATGAGAGGCGAAATCGACATTTCTGATGTGTTGCAGGACAAGAATGACTCAAGTGTTTTAGATTTAGAGACTTGCATGAATCTAAAATATGTTGTATTAGAGAAGTGTCCATATACAGATGTCAACTTATTGAGCTGGAATGGATTATCAAAATGCAAAATACAACTCGACAATGGACCAGCAAATAAACTGGTAACTTCAATTCTGTCCTCAGACGTGACATGTTTGAAAATACTCTCAATAAAATGGACTGGTTGGGAGCCGAAAGCCCAGGAAATCTTCTCGAAACTTAAACACATTGAACATCTAGACGTTATATGGCGTTACCCTCTACCAAATGATTCGAAATTTGATCTTGATCTTCGACATCTCGAACAACTCAACACACTCTCCTTACAGGGACTTGCTTTCTCAGACGTTGTTATTCCACATATGCTCAATCTTCACAAATTGCAGGTCTGCTTTAGCACACAAACAAGAGCACCACGGTTAATGGCGGCGTTATTAGCACAAAGCGACGATTCACTCAGTCCAAATCTGGTAAGCACAGTGACTACAATTACTATTGAAATTATTTCAAAACACCAATGGAAATAAGAAAGGGAGTTGCTGTTTAATCTCTAACCATTATATTTATTTATTTTAATGATTGGAAATATGAAATTCAAGCATAGCATCTTAAATGAAAAACATACCACGATCAAAATTGTCAGAGATATGTCGGCCCGAGATATTGCCATAACAATAGTTTTAGTATCTGTTTACCTTGATTTAGCAGCACGGCATGAGAACGGTTTAACATCGGTTTACAAAATCAACCCTGTAGTTGTCATTGTATTATTGGACCGAATTATTTTATCGACATACGTCCTATATCAAATTTAATGTCGTTCCTGTCCTGGCATCGGCTAAAGATCGGTTAATAACATCATGCCGACATCAGCATGAAGTTGAATCGATATATTTATCGAAATATGTCCAATCTGAAATTGGTGTCGCCAATATCGGAAATATCTATGGTGCTTTGGTTTGATAATATATACCAGCAATGGATATAAAGTCTAGCTGTTTCCCTTAATTATATGATCAGAATATATAAGAAGTGTAATTTTATCATAATTAAACTTTTAAAAGAGAAATATTATATCAAGGGGCATGATGCCTATCTGACATGGATATATCGACCGAAATGATGCTATAAAAATCGGCCCGACATCGGGTAAAATATCGGCTTGACATCGGATCGTCTTGATTTTGCACACGTTAAGTTTAATGAAATATTTGGTCGCTGTTTTATTCCTTTTGATGTGTTTATATCGATTTATCCAACAAGTCAGGTCAAATTCTATGTTTATATGACAAACATGTTGGGAGTAGATTTGCCCCTATGTAAATGGGTGATATTTTATCAGGGATTGGATAAAATAGGTTTTCCGTTCTATTACTATAATAAATAAAAATGACAATGTTATTCACTTTTACTTCATGTCACTTCTTGAACTATAAATGTGGTGGAATGGTACCAATAAGGCATGTCACGAACAACCCTTATTTTATACATGACTTACGCAAATAAAATTTTATAACTTTGGTTAAAAGTTCCATTACTACTTTAATACTAGATTATTTGTTTTCTGCTTTGTTGGATGTCACAGAAGTACAGCGGTGAAATAGTGTGTTAAAACGAATTACACTACCAACCCACAGCGTCATCGCCGCGTTTATCTGCTGCTATCGCGTACGACTTGCATGCGACGTATCGCCGCCACGGGCTTACCGCGATATGCAAACATTTTAAAGGGTTAAGGTGGTACAAAAAGAAGATAGTACATGTAAATTTAACCGTGCTCGCTGAGTGTTTTTTACTCGATTGCGAAGGTAAACATCGCCCAAACTTTAAGATAATAGTGTCACCTGAATATTGAGTGTTTGTTTAAGTATTTTTAATAAATTAATTCACTCAATATAGAATTTATCAACAATCACACAAGGTAACGAAGGCATTCGAAATTTATTTGCGACATGATATGGACAATCAGAATTGCCTTAACTGCCTAAATCATATCATCTGAAACTAATTCAACTGGGCACATTTATTAAAGTATACTCCAAAGCAAACACACCAATATAATCACTCTGCGGAAGAGCGTCCGCCTTCCAACCAAGAGGTCCAGGCTTCCAACCAAAACTGGGGCAAGCTCTTATGACCTCTCTCATGGACATTCAACACTTGATTTACAACGTATCAACTTAATTTGTTCAGTTGTGTGTCAACTTGTTTACATAAAACAAATTTACATGGATTACATTAAGTGAACAGTCCGGTGCCCACTTGATGCTCCCGTAAATGTGAAACGTAGTTAATTATATTAATTTGCTTGACCTGATGAGGATTGTTTTAAATATATCTGGCGATTTCATTGCTTATTCTTCTCTGAAAGTTAATGGTGCTTGTATATCGACATCAAAACTTACAAACTCATCTTAGAAAGGAAATATGCAAGCATTTATAAATGTGATGGCGGAGTTTATCAAGTGATGGCGCTGTGGCGTTGTGGAGTAGTTGTGGTGCTGGCGAATATGATTCGGGGAAGGTTCATATCATATAAAGCCTTTGAATGGTAAAAATAGGGTGCCATTTTAACCATGCATTGTTATGATTGTTTTGCCTATTGCGGAAACAATATACTATGCGAATACCTTTTTTACGATAATGAATTGGCAATTTTAATGAAAAGTCTTGCCTACTTATTTATTTGATTGCGCTTTATTGAAATGGATTATATGCTTTTCATAAACCATACAATAAAATAAATAAGAAGTGGCGAATTGTTGCGCGTGACTCTTCTTCCATTTGGGTGTAAGACAGTTTTTTCCAGCACTGGTCACATGACCGGCACCACGTTTAGTATGCAAGAATATAAGTATCTTGTGTTTCCGGTATGGATAGAAAAATGCCCCGAGGGCAGGCGCGTAAGCCAGTTACGAGGCTTGCCGAGTTACCCGTAACGCCCCGTGCCAGAGGGTCGGAGTTTTCTATCAGGAACGGAAGAACATGATTGTTATATATTCTTGCATAACTGAAATTATCCATTTGTGTAAGAAATGACGTAGAAAATGCATTTTCGTATATTTCGCCAAAAAGCGTGTGCGAATTATTTTATATCACTACTGATGTCGAATATTATCTCTAATTTCGGGTATTTACGATGTTTTTTATCAATTCTTCTTAAGAGTCTTTCTTACTTCTATATTTCATTTAAGTTAGCAGCCTAGCAGCGTAAAATAGCAGCATAGCGGTGTTGCATCGAGGCAGCGTGAAATTGGCAGCCCAGCAGCATGACACGATGAAGTTAACAGCGCGGCAGCTTGAAGTTAGCAGCCTTACAGCATGGCAGCCTGGCAGCGTAATTGAGCCGCCAAACAGCATGGCAGCCTGATAGCGTAAATTAGCAGCATGACAGCATAGCAGTCAGGAAGCATGAATTTAGCAGCATACCAGCTTGGCAGCCTGGCAGTGTGAACATAGCAGCATAGAAACGTGGCAGTTTGGCTGCGTGAAGTTAAGAACCCAGCAGCATGACAGTCTGGCAGCGTTAATAAGCAGCATACCAGCCTGGCAGCGTATAGTTAGCAGCATAGCAGTATGGCAGCATAGCAGCATGGCGGCATAGCAGCATGAACTTAGCAGCATAACAGCTTGGCAGCATTGCAGTATGAACTTAGCAGCATAGCAGCCTGGCAGCTTGAACATAGCAGGAAAGCAGCCTGGCCGGAATTACTAGATATTAGGCACAATAAACATTTTCACGAACACCGTGTTAAAATATTGTATCTTTCGTCAATTAAAATTGTGTATATTATTAAGACGCAGCTAACTTGATCCAACAATCATGAACACTATTTAACACACATATTCCGATTATGACTTACACAATTTAATCCATCGCATGCAATAAATGTTAATGTAGATTTAATAAAGGTATCCCCAAATCAATGGACTGCAGTATGGCTTGATCAGTTGAGAAGTCATCACGACTTGTGAAAAAACATTCCACAACTGCAGTCAAATCTAGAAATCAGAAGTATTGAAACACTGTTGTTAATATTGTTATTGTGATATTCGAGCTCTATTCAATAGACCCGTGTAAAGTAGCTGCCCAGTGTATAGTACCGACACGCGTGATTCACTTATAACATGGGTAAATACTGAGCGCTAGAAACGCACGGTCTTGTTGTGGAACCTTAGTCTTATGGTTACACACTTGACTGTTAATCCAGCGGTCGCAGGTTCAATTCCCCGTCGCACCACTTTTAAAAACTGATCGTCTTCTGGGAGGGACGTTAAAAGGGTGTGTGACAGTGCTATACTCTGGTGCACGATAAAGAACCAGGGTAGCTCTTACCATGGTTACATTCTGTTTGTACACTTTTCTCCAAAATCCTAAATGAAAAAACAAACTTATCAAGTTCGTACATAAGTGCATTTCACCACGTGGTAATAAATAACCCTTTTTTTTGTTAAAGCGTTTAACACATTTTAAGCTCATTGTTATAGGTGAGTTATTGTCATCGCCCTATTTTCGGGCTACGGCGTCAATATACTAAAACTTTACAATATTTTTCATCTCTGACACCCGAGGTCCAGACTTTTGACATTTTGTGTGAAGCTTCATGAAGTGGTCTTTTACAAAGAATGTTAAAACTATGATCCTGAGGTCAAAAATGGCCCCACTAGGGTTTCCCAGGTTTTCTATACATTTATATAATAAAACCTTTGAAATTCTACGTGTAAACAAATTGGACAAGACTGTAGGTATTTGATTAATATGAAGTTGGTATGAACCAGACTTGTTCAAATTGTGTCCCTAGGGTAAAAAAGTCTCGTTCCTTGTGTCCGTGATTTCCTATATACTTTAATTTAAATGATATTTTTGAAAATTTTCGCTGAAAATACATGGCCAAGATCATTTTAGTTTGGTATGTAGCCACATAAAGTGGCCCTACCCTTTTTTTTATAAAAAATGCCCCTGAAATCAAAGCTACCCCCCACACCCGGACTGATATTCATTAAACTTAGTCCCTTCAATTTACAAGGGATTGCGTATCACGTAACAATAATGAAAAAAGTATCTAAGATATCAGTGAGTTAATATATCGTATGACCAGTGAGATCATTTTAGTTGTTTTATGAATACTAGACTCAAGGTGTATATTTATATAATAAAATCTTGGAAATCTTCTCTGAAACTGCAAGGTCCAGATTCTTAATAATTGGTATAATTGGTATATAGATCTGTGTAGTGGTAAGAAACTTCTTCGTCCATTTATACTAATGACTTACTTAGCAATCAGTGGCTTCCTTAGCACCCAATGACTTCCTTATCAGCCCTTCACTTACTTAGCATCCTATGATTTCCGTTGCAACATTAGCAATTACTTTCTTTTTAGTAACCAGCGACCTCCTTAGCAACCAATAAATTCCTTAGCGAGAAAGGACCCCCTCGGTATCCTTTAACTTACTTAGCAACCACTTACCTCTTTAGCAACCGGTGACTCCCATAGAAACCAGCGACTTCATTAGCAGCTACCTGCATCCAAATCTACGAACCCTTTCTAAGCAAGCAATGACTACTTTAGCAACCAGTCATTCCAGGTCAACCATGATTTACTTATCAACTACCTTCATTCATAGCAACCAATGACTTCCTTTATAAACCAATGACGATCTAAGCATCTCATGACTTACATCCATTGCAAATAATGACTGGCTAAGCAACCTTCTTTAGAAACCACTTTCTGTGTTAGCAACGAATGCTTTTCATGCAATCAATGTCTTCTGTACCAACTGCCTTCATACACTGCCACCATTGACTTCATGACGATATTGTGACTTACTTAGCAACTAATAATTACTTTAGAAATTACCATCATCCAGAGCAGCCAATGAGCAACCATAATTTACTGATGTTTCAATAATTAAGAATAACGTTGACGTGGGATTATTTTAAAATTATAAATACCGACCCGGTTGGCTTCTTTTTTTTTTTTAGTGCCTGACTCGGTAAATTTTTACATTTGATAGCAAATGTGAAATTCTGATGTTTCATTTGAAAATATTTAAGTGATTGCCACATTCAGCACTTTCAGTGCTTTGATTTTATATTTTCCAATGTCCAATGAACTTTTTCTTATTTCTTACTCTTTTTCATCAAAATTTAAAATCTGCTTGTAAATGACTATTTTGTCAGAAAAAATGCTTTGTTTAGCCGAAAAGTGTTTGAAACGCTTTGAACATTTGAATAAGTTGAGGATGGAATGCATGCTTGTGTTTTGGTTGAACATGTTCATCGTTACTGTTTTAAGTTTTGTTTTTAGTTTTAAATCAATGCTTAAACAAAATGTTATCAGCATAGAATATGTGAGTTTGTCCCTTACTTAAAGTATTTTATTTAATGATAAATTCAAAATATCAGGAAATACTTATAAATTTTGAAGAAAACTAATCTTCAGACAATTAAACAATACAACAGTCTGTGGATGGCACATTTCAAAGGTTTAAGCCGTTATTATGTTAAGATATTACTGTCAAACGCAGAAACTGTGTTTTTCGATTACTTTTGGAGTTTATTATAACACTATATACACACGCATAGCAGTTTATAAAAGAAACCATGCTTCAAGCTGATGTAAACACATTGTTTAATCTTGTTTAATCTAAGGACGACTTTTGGGCACAAGGCATGGTGCTTATCGGATCCCACTGGTATTTGCACGTCGAAATTTATTGTTTTGGAGTCTATATCTATTGTAAATTTCATCTAAGTGAAATATATTAATTTCTTTCATTGAATAACTGTGATCAATAAACAATTTTTAAAATCCGAAATGGATTGTTTAAAGTGTCAAAATACAAGGGGAACGAAGTAATTTTGCTGCATGCAAATATTAAATGAGAAAAACGTTTCAGTTCAAACAAAATGACGTATGACGGATTTGTAAGGTAAAGTACAGATTTTGGTACTAAATTGGCCTGGTAGGTAGACTTTCTCTATACATGAATATACGTCCATTACGTGGCGAAAAACATATTCTTTGATCGGCATCTTAGTTCTGTATCATAACTTTGGAAAGATAAGCAGTTATTGAACAGATTGTGGGTAACGATGCAATGTTTACAAATAAACGTGTTGATTTAATCCACAATATATGGTATTTTCCCGGTAAATATGGCATTTCTATGCATGTTATAACTGTGCTATCTTCCTATTGTCAAACTTGATGGCAATCACTTGTCTGTACAGGCTTCCTGGCCGACCTTTTGTTCCTTGGAGTACCAGGCAAAAGTAGGTACCGGAATCTGTACTTTTCATTACAAATCCGCCATTTTGTTTGCACTGAAACCATTTTTCTCACTTAATGAAACGAAAGTAGCCCCCCCCCAAAAAAAAAAAGAAATAAAAAAAGCAATATCAGTTTCTATACCATTTAAAGGGACTCGCTCATTGTTTTTGTAAAAATGCACGTGTTTCATGTCGAAATAAAGCGTTGCAATATATGCGGATTTGTTGTTGCGTACTTGGTTATTATATTATCATGTAATGTAAAAAAAGATCACACTATATTTCACATATGTATAACTGCTGGTGGCCTGGTGGTAAAGGTGTTTTAAAAAAAATAAATAATCTTGACCTGACCGGCATGAGTTTGCACCACTTAACCCCTCCAAATTACTTTTTATGTACTATATTTGTATTTTTTCTGCAATTTCGATATCATAGAGTAAAATGATGATACAATACGTGTTTCAGATGCATTACCGGCCACACATTTTTGGTCCCTTTAACGTGGAGCTGATAAGTGAAAAAGTTAATAAAGAGTATTGACTAAAACGTTGGTACAAAGTCAGTGCAGTTAATGGAGTAAGGGAAGTAACTTAAATTTCTTTAACTTGTGTCAGTTACTTCAATAAATAGAATCAATAATCCAACACTTCAACTGTATACATGTGGATGTGTTGCGACTTTTAAATATAGGTTTGTTGTATTAATTATGTATTGTTGTTTTGTTCATAACTTTGCTTTTTTATGTAAGAAACGAGCCGTTGCTTAACGTCTTGGTATTTATTGATACAGATGATTACATTTGAAGTTAAATGAATTACGAGTTCTTTTTGAGCTGGTGGAGCTGATTTCATTTCCAATTGTGTTATTATTATGTTACTCAGTAAGTAAATGATTTTGTAGTATCATTTTTGGTATTTCTTGTATAACTATAAATTTAGTTTTCAACTGTTTGAAGATTCGGCCTGTGGCATTAATATGGGCACATGTATTGTCCTAATTCATATTATAACATAACTTACGGCGCAGGAGTGATATAACCCCATATTTTTCATTTATTATACCTCACGTGACCTGCCCATGTTAATTTCTCATATACCCATCATGGGCAATTTCGTACTGTCACACACTGACAGTACCGTTTTGACCGGGTGACATGATACTGTCACATGGCACGCGCGTCTAAAAAAGGCATTTTGTGGTTTCCAAAGGCTGAGGTGGTAAGCGCTTATTAAAATGTGTTGTTAATCTGGTTACAACCGGTGTTTGCATTATTTCTTAACGACATTTGCAACAAAAGGACAGCTACTGTAAATAAAAAATACAGAATAAATTGATTAAACTTGAAAGTTGTGTAATGGTAAAAATCTTATATATGTATATAAATGTAACTGTGTATTTTCGCCTCTGGTAACAGTATTTCCCTCATGTTGACAATATTAACTGTCACACTGGAAGCCATGCAATATTTATATAATATAACTAGTGTCATAACTATGCAAATTAGGTAACCGCATCACAGAAAAAAATATTCATACGCGCTGTCAAAAAACGTAAACAAACATCCGGTACAATGTTTCAAAATAAATCCGGTCGATGTCACAGTTACTTGGTATAAGAACAGCAGTTTTGGCCAGCCGAGCTACCTGAATCGAGCGATTTGGTCCCTGTGGTGATCTCTTGGACTGAGAATCATAAAATAATGTGTTTTAGAACGCTTATGATACACATAATAAACAAGTAATCCAGTTTTGGTCGTTTATTTTTACATATAAGTGTTTTAAAATTTCAAACAATCTGTATCATTCACAAGTTATGAAGGTTAGCAGATTTCTGATCGAGACATATGTATGAAAACGAGCTCAGATCTACAAGATTTTTTTGATAAAACAACTGTATACGTCGCATGCTTGTTCAGAAGGAAGTCATTTCCAAGGTGCAAAAGCTCAACAAGCACAAACTAGTAGCGTCTTCGCAATTTTTATCCCCCGCCTTGAAAAGGCGAGGGGATATAGTAATGGTAGGCGCGATTCCGTGTGTGTGTGTGTGTGTGTGTGTGTGTGTGTGTGTGTGTGTGTGTGTGTGTGTCCGTCCGTCCGGCCCACATTCATTTCTTTGCATCTCCTCTTATTGCCCATTTAAAATTGGTTTCTTCGCAACTGCTCTTACGTTTTTCATGCAATTTCTACCAAACTTTCACAGATTGATGATCATAATATAAAGCAGCGCATATTTTCGGGCTTTTCTGCTTTGACCATTTTTGAAAGAGTTATTGCCCTTTGCTTATTTTACATTTAAAATTGGTTTCTTCGCAACTGCTCTTACGTTTTTCATGCGATTTCTACCAAACTTTTTGAAAGAGTTATTGCCCTTTCTTAATTTTACGCATTTCTTATGTTCCTGAGAAACTACCCTTACCACTGATTGGCTTTCGTTACAAAAAATGCCCCATGAGACGGGGGATATAGCTTTCTGTGACCGCTCTTGTCTTTGATAACTCTGCCAAGAATACTGTTTATTTACCGACTCACACATCCTCGCAAGTAATTTTGACCATGCACAACGGCCGGACCCGGCATGTCCTTTTCAACTTTACGCGCGAACGGGAACCGGGGATATGTTAACCTCGTGACTGACCCGTCCGCGCGTAGAGCCAAAAAGCGCATGCCGGGTTCGGCCCTTGTGAGTACTAAAAAGTACTGGAATTGAATCATGAATGACAACAATGTTCCTGTGAACCATATTTGGCAAATATCGGAACACAAGAAGATTGCATCTTTAAACAACCATAGCCACATAAATCCAAATCAACACAAGGAAATATCCAACATCGGAAGGCCTGTTCTCCAGTGAAAATGTCTGTACAATGCTCAGTCTATGCACACAGCTCGCCAGCCATGTTCAGTCACCGATTCCACATGAAATCTCACTTTTCTGTTGGATTAACCAACACATTTGGTGGTTTGTGCATATCCATCAAATGACAAAATCAATCATGTAATCCGACAGCTACAAAGCGAATTCGCACTACTGAAAACGACTGTGACGCTGACTAACGGCCTTTTCAATCTTTAACTGCCAAATGACATGTACACACTCGCGTGATTACTAATGTCGTCACGCATATGACATTGCTCTAATTATTGATTTGCTTGATTTAAAGGGATTTAAAATATGTTTTTTTTATTGTTTTTAAATGAAACATTTGAAAATCGGTCGATAATTGAGACATGAACTATGTTTTTTATTGCCCAGAAGGGCGCCGACTATATTTGATATTCATAAATTGCAGAACAATGCTTTCAATAGTTTCCACGTTGCATAATAAAATATAAAGATAAGTATGTTTTATAAAACTGTACACTTTCAATGATAATGAAACCTTAAATAATAATAGTCCTGCTTATTATTTGAAAATTTTGATTTTAAATACCAACTCAATCATAACAACTCGGCCATCTCCGAGAAAGATACAGGCCGAGGTGTTCTGATAGATACCAACTTCCGCCCAAATAGATGAAGGTTACACGGTACTATTACCATATCCTTTATGTTTGTAAACCTCCTACGCAGTACAAATAAAATGTGAATTTCATGCTATTAAAATATATGTATTAGATCATTGACTTCTATATTTCTTCCGAAGAAGCGTATGTATAGTTTTGGTATAATTTAGTTTTAACCGGAGGATTTGCTTGGAACTCCCCTCATCCATAAAATATCTATAATTCCGGGCTTAAACTATTGTAATAATATTATTAACCATAATGCCCTTCGAGCATAATTGTACACCCAACATAAAAAATATAATCATTGAAATAATAACCATTTTTGGTTATCTGCATGCACGTTTTCCTTCTAATTTCATTGCGCCGACTTGATGCTATGCATCGACCTTTTTCTTGTTGAGTTATGTTATAAATAAAATCTCAAATTCATGATTATTTTGTATCAAATTTATTAAACTCGTCATTTAAAAACGATGAAAACTCGGCAAAGTCTCGTTTTTAACGTTTTAAAATGAACTCGTTTAATAAATTCGATACAAAATAAACACACATTTGAGATCCTCTATATACTAAGGGTCAATATTTACTTCCTGTCAGTCTATTATTGCAATTTATGCACAATTTTTGAATTATTGGTATGCTTTTGTTAACACATGCGGATTGGGATCGGGGTGTGTGTGTGGGGAGGGGGGTGGGTGGTACGAAACCGCCCCCTTTCCACTAAAAATTCCAAGTACACTTTAAAATTTGATATACACGTACGAGATATATGCTAAAATTTGCATCATGTCGGACTAGCTATTAGTAACTGTCAATCACGAATTTAAACAAAATTCACTTCGGTTCTGAGGGAGGGGCGCAAGTCAAACGGTTATGCACCCTCTAACATTGAATCTTGGATCTACCCCTGCTATCCTTATGTTTAGTGAGTGTACAATCTTGTAAATGCACTGAGGACGTTTTTGTTTTACATGTCATCCCAGTATTTCTCAGAGTTTATAATAATAATAATAATAATAATAATATCTTTATTTTAAGAAGGTGACATATTAAGATCATGTACAAAACTACAGAATCTTATTTTCGATATGGCCCTCTGAAACAGAATGAAAATATGGCAAATAATCATAAGACAAACATGAAGACGATGCTAACAACGATGACGATGATGATGATGATTATAAGTATGCTGTTGATGCTGACGATAATGATGCATATGATGACATGATGATGATGTTGAATCAATATTAGACAGATACTCTCAGTTAAATATAATTATGAATAAAACATCACAATTTGTATAATCACAAGTTTCCTATGAGGTACTGTTTGACCTTTATTTTATACGTATTAAAGTTTTTTGATTCTCGTATTTCCAAAGGTATATTATTCCAAACAATTCTGCTGTAATATGTAAACGATGCTTTCATATAATTAGTACGAGGTCTAGTTTGCAAAACAATATCTTTGTGTGCCATTGATCTTAGCATATATACATTATTGTCTGAAACTGTTACTAATTCTGACATATATGATGGAGCCATGCTATTCAACGTCTTGTAAACTAATACTGCTGCGTGGTATTTACATCTATCCGAGAAGTTTAGCCATTTTAGTTCTTTAAATAGATTTGTTGATGAATCTCGTTTAGATTTACCAAGTATGATTTTTGCAATTCGTTTTTGTAAGTTATTTATTTTATTCACATATGAATTGGTTCCCTTGCCCCAGACCAAGCAGCCGTAATCAAAATTTGGCAGAATATATGCATTGTAAAACATTCGTTTTGTATCAGGTGTGAGGAAATATATTATATTTTTTAGAAGTGCAATTTTCTTATTCAGATTTTTACAAACATAATCGATTTGCACATGCCAGTTTAGTGTATTATCTATATACAACCCTAATAACTTTTGCACAACAACATTAACTATTTGAACATCATTAATACAAAGTTCAAGATTCCCAGTGTTTTTTAATGTATTTGCAGACCCTATTAACATGCATTTAGTCTTGGAAGGATGCAATGACATATTATTTAGTTGACACCACTTATTAACATAATTTAAATGATGTTGTAATTTATTTTGAATATCCGTCAACTGATATCCAGATTCATAAAGTGTTGAGTCATCTGCATATAGATCTATATTTAATGTTGGATGCATAACTGCAATATCATTTATGTATAAAATAAAAAGCAAGGGTCCCAGTATGGAACCCTGGGGTACCCCAGATGTAACAGTGAGTTTTTGCGATTTAATTTTGCCAATCTTTACAATTTGGTTTCTATTTTCAAGATATGATTTAAACAAATTCAATGCTATTTCAGAAAAATGATACAGTTTCAATTTATAAAGAAGAATTTCATGATCAACTAAATCGAAAGCTTTTCTCAAATCCAAAAATATCGCACCAACTAGTTTACCACTGTCAACATCTTTAAGCCAAGTATCTATAAGTCTTATTAGAGCAGTGTTACATGAATGGTGTTTTCTAAATCCAGATTGTGTTTTGTGTATGACATCGGTTTTCTCAAAGTACAACTGTACCTGTGTCGCTATATGCCTTTCAAAGATTTTTGATATAGTTGGGAGTATTGAAATGGGGCGGTAATTATTGGGGTCCTCTTTGTTGCCCGACTTGAAAATTGGTATTACTCGTGCTTCTTTCAGTTTATCAGGGAAAACTCCATGCGCTATACTACTGTTGATAATTGATGCTATACAAGGTGTAATAGTATCACCACATTGCTTCAAAATTTTGGGGCCTACTCCATCTATGCCTGTGGCCTTTCCAACATTTAATTTATCAATAATAGTATGGACTTCATAAGGGGTAATATGTTTAATCTCAAACCAATTTGTACCTAGTTTTGTATCTAGAATATGTTTTAAGTTTCTAAAATTTGTATTCAAAAACTTTGTTTTATTTATAATGTTTGAAATGCTTACAAAATGACTGTTTAATTCGTTTACAATATTTGACGGATCTTCAACCGGAAATTCATTAAATGTCATTTTATGAGGTAATGCTGTCACAGTTGATTGATTCAAATGTGAAATATCTTTTAGATTTTTCCATAAATATGTCGGATTTTTATTGTCTTTTATTGCATTGTTGAAAAAATTCTTTTTACTTTTCTTTATCATAGAAGTTACTTTATTTCTAAGTATTTTATACTGGTCTATGTTGCCAGTTTTTCGGCATTTATCCCTGTGATTTATTATAGATATAATTTCCTCAGTAAACCAATCAGGCTGATTCTCGCGTTTCACACGTTTATCTTTGACTGGGGCATGTTTAGATAAAATGCCATTTAGAATTTCATAAAATCTTTTCAGTGCATCATTGGAATTTGACAATGAGTCTATTTCATCCAGTCCTGAAAACATCAATTCTGCCTGAAAAGCAAAAAAAAAAAAATTAAAAAAATTTGATTTTTTAACTTGTATTGTTTAAGCTGAACGATTCCAGGCCATTTATTTATTCTGACATATCAAGTTTTATTATACATGTTATAAGTGCGTTCTATATAATATTTACTGAGTTAGTTTTAACGTTTTTTTTATTTGTACTGTACAGCGACTGTGGAAAAGTTGTATAAACCTATGCTAAGTCACTCTCGTCCGGTTTGGGAACAACCATCCAAATTGATATGCGCTAAACGAATATAACAATTGGGTTTTCGTTAGCTGTGTGACACCTTTAGATGTCCACTGTCCAATGACGTGCCATTAAGATATTCGATTTTGGATATCCAACGTCCAATGTTTTGTCGACACGTCATTCATTTTGATCATGTCCAAAATTCAATGTTGTGCCAGCGGGCCTTTCATTTTTCAATACACAGTGCTCAATGTCGTGCCAGTGCGGCTTTCATTTTTAATGTCCAATGTCGTATTTTCCTGATTTTGATTGTGTTTTTTTTATATATTGAACATTGCTAAATTGTGGCGGTTGAATAATTGTCTCCGTGAGTCTCTGAAAGGTCGTTTGATTTCTTTGGGACAGCTCACAGGGAAGTTGTATCTATGCGGTTTGCGTCATACATGAGGGTGTTATTTTATGATTTTAAAAAGTATTAATTTCGTAATCTTTGATTTTTTAATCAAAATATATGATTTCTGTTATTTATGATAGTTCTTTGTTTCATTGTTCTGGGATTCATACCACATGATGTACGTGAAGTTTGCGGCCTAGCGGCGTGAAGTAAGCGGCCTAGCGGCCTAAACTTTATTTCTATTTTAAAGCACGTGGTCAAGTTTTGGAGAAAATGCAGATATTTGCTAAAGGATGTTGATTTGTGATTAGAAACCATAAATGTATTGTTGTTTAAGAAGAAAAAGCATGTATACGTGCTTTGAAATAGGAAAACATTTTAGGCCGTTAGGCCGCTAATTTCACGCCGCTATTCCGCTGAAGTGCTTGATCGACTTTTTTGAAAACATGTTTAAAATCGCTTCAAATTCATAATTTGTGCTTAAAAAACAGAAAATATATCATTGTTTAATAAGAACAGGCATGTGTATATGCTTTGAAATAGCTGACTGCTTGATCGACTTTTTGGAAAATAAGATGTTGATAATCGCGTCAGAGTGAACAATTGTGCATAAAAGCAGTAAATATATCATTGTTTTAGAAGAAAAGGCATGTGCATGCTTTGAAATAGGATGCCATTTTAGGCCGCTACGTCGCTAAAGTGCTTGATCAAACTTGTGCCTTAAAACAGTAAATTTATCAACAAACATGCTCTGAAATAGAAAACAATTTAAGGCCGCTATGTTAATGTATGAATAAAAACATTGATTTACCATTGTTTTCCAAGAAATTACACGAACTATTCCTTCGAAATAGAGAACAAAATTTGGGCTACTAGGCCGTCAAGTTCACGCTGCTAGGCTCTAGGCTGCCAGGCCGCGAACTTTACGCCGCTAGGCCTCCAGTCCGCTATCTTCACGCCGCTAGGTCGCTAGGCCGCCAAGTTTACGCCGCTAGGCCGCCAGAACGCGATGCCGCTAACTGCTAGCCGCTAGGCCGCTAACTTTACGCCGCTTGGCCGCCGGGCCGCTAACTTCACGCTGCTAGGCCGCCAGGCCGCTATACCGCTATTTTTACGCCGCTAGACCGCTAGCTTCACGCCGCTAGGCCGCTTACTTCACGCCGCTAGGCCAGTTACTTCACGTACATTACCATATGTGAAAAAACAACTTTTTTATTAAACGGCAAAGTAAATATGGTGTGTTTATGATTACTGTTAACAAATGAAACACATTTAATACCTTTAGTTGGCCTATTTATATTATCGTTCTGGCAAGCATATTATTCATCGATGTGTGAATTCAAATATTGTGTGCAGATGACTCGTGTAAGGTTATAACATCTAAACAATTGTATACAGCGTGATAACTATTCTCCAGAAACGTGTGTTCCCTTTCGTATCTGAGAAAGCCTTGTCTTTTTCACATATCAAATATTACACATTTATTTCGTCATTTACTCGAACGACTAACGTATTTGTTACTTAGATGTGTACTTTCATTGTTAACATGACATTTCAGGACGGGACGCCTTCCACCCTTACGAATGTTGAATTGGGTAACATGATCATATCAGCAGGAGCGTTCAGACGTCTCGTTAGTATTGTGATACAGTCGGGACATTCTGTGAACTGTGAGTTACATGAGTGTACAATAGAGCCAGAAGAGGACGTGAGAAAGCTGCAGGTGGAGATGGAGAACCAGTCCGCTCTTCAGATGGTTGCTCAACAGCCCGTCTCATCTGACTATATAACACACATAACATTAGAAAATACTACCATTGTAGCAGTAGCGTTCAGACGTCTCGTAAGTATTGTGATACAGTCGGGACATTCTGTGAACTGTGAGTTACATGAGTGTACAATAAAGCCTGAAGACGACGTGAGACAGCTGCAGGTGGAGATGGAGAGCCAATCCGCTCTTCAGTTGGTTAATCTACAGCCCGTCTCATCTGACTATACAACACACATTACTTTAGAAAATACTACCATTGCAGCAGGAGCGTTCAGACGTCTCGTTAGTATTGTGATACAGTCGGGACGTTCTGTGGTCTGTGTGTTATCGCGCCGCTGTATAATAAAGCCTGAAGAGGACGTGAGACAGCTGCAGGTGGGGATGGAGAACCAGTCCGCTCTTCAGTTGGTTAATCTACAGCCCGTCTCATCTGACTATACAACACAAATAACATTAGTAAAAACTACCATTGCAGCAGGAGCGCTCAGACGTCTCGTTAGTATTGTGATACAGTCGGGACATTCTGTGGACTGTAAGTTATCGCGCTGTATAATAAAGCCTGAAGAGGACGTGAGGCAGCTGCAGGTGGAGATGGAGAACCAGTCCGCTCTTCAGTTGGTTTATCTACAGCCCGTCTCATCTGACTATAAAACACACATAACATTAGAAAATACTACCATTGCAGCAGGAGCGTTCAGACGTCTCGTTAGTATTGTGATACAGTCGGGACGTTTTGTGGACTGTAAGTTTTCGCGCTGTATAATAAAGCCTGAAGAGGACGTGAGACAGCTGCAGGTGAAGATGGAGAACAAGTCCGCTCTTCAGTTGGTTAATCTACAGCCCGTCTCATTTGACTATACAACACACATAACTTTAGAAAATACTACCATTGCAGCAGGAGCGTTCAGACGTCTCGTAAGTATTGTGATACAGTCGGGACATTCTGTGAACTGTGAGTTACATGAGTGTACAATAGAGCCAGAAGAGGACAGGAGACAGCTGCATGTGGAGATGGAGAACCAGTCTGCTCTTCAGTTGGTTAATCTACAGCCCGTCTCATCTGACTATACAACACACATAACATTAGAAAATACTACCATTGCAGCAGGAGCGTTCAGACGTCTCGTTAGTATTGTGATACAGTCGGGACATTCTGTGGACTGTAAGTTATCGCGCTGTATAATAAAGCCTGAAGATTACGTGAGACAGCTGCAGGTGGAGATGGAGAACCAGTCCGCTCTTCAGTTGGTTAATCTACAGCCCGTCTCATCTGACTATACAACACACATAACATTAGAAAAATCTACCATTGCAGCAGGAGCGTTCAGACGTCTTGTTAGTATTGTGATACAGTCGGGACATTCTGTGGACTGTGAGTTAAATGAGTGTACAATAAAGCCTGAAGAGGACGTGAGACCGCTGCAGGTGGAGATGGAGAACCAGTCCGCTCTTCAGTTGGATAATCTACAGCCCGTCTCATCTGACTATACAACACACATAACATTAGAAAAATCTACCATTGCAGCAAGAGCGTTCAGACGTCTCGTTAGTATTGTGATACAGTCGGGACATTCTGTGGACTGTAAGTTATCGCGCTGTATAATAAAGCCTGAAGAGGACGTGAGACAGCTGCAGGTGGAGACGGAGAACCAGTCCGCTCTTCAGTTGGTTAATCTACAGCCCGTCTCATCTGACTATACAACACACATAACATTAAAAAATACTACCATTGCAGCAGGAGCATTCAGACGTCTCGTTAGTATTGTGATACAGTCGGGACATTCTGTGAACTGTGAGTTACATGAGTGTACAATAAAGCCTGAAGAGGACAGGAGACAGCTGCAGGTGGAGATAGAGAACCAGTCCGCTCTTCAGTTGGTTAATCTACAGCCCGTCTCATCTGACTATACAACACACATAACATTAGAAAATACTACCATTGCAGCAGGAGCGTTCAGACGTCTCGGTAGTATTGTGATACAGTCGGGACATTCTGTGGACTGTGTGTTACGTGGGTGTTCAATAAAGCCAGATAAGGACGTGAGACAGCTGCAGGTGGAGGTGGAGAACCAGTCCGCTCTTCAGTTGGTTAATCTACAGCCCGTCTCATCTGACTATACAACACACATAACATTAGAAAAATCTACCATTGCAGCAGGAGCGTTCAGACGTCTTGTTAGTATTGTAATACAGTCGGGACATTCTGTGAACTGTGTGTTACATATGTGTACAATAAAGCCTAAAGAGGACGTGCGACAGCTGCAGGTGGAGATAGAGAACCATTCCGCCGTGAAACTTGTGAGGCCCTTTCAACTTGATTTTTGCTATGACTGGTCGGTTGAGTTCGACGTAAACGTAAAAGGTAGGTGACATTCTCACAATTGCTTGATATATTTGAATGATGAAAATATCTAAACTAAAACTGGCTGAATGATGAAAAGATCTAAACTGAAACTGGCTAAATGATGAAAAGATCTAAACTAAAACTGGCTGAATGATGAAAAGATCTAAACTGAAACTGGCTGAATGATGAAAAGATCTAAACTAAAACTGGCTGAATGATGAAAAGATCTAAACTAAAACTGGCTGAATGATGAAAAGATCTAAACTGAAACTGGCTAAATGATGAAAAAATCTAAACTAAAACTTGCTATGATAACTAAATATATTCTGCTAACATTTAGATTTTCTTTATAAAGACATTTTTGGGTCGATCTGCAAATCATTTCTATTTGCAGTTATCATGTTTGAAAACGAATCAAACTAAATTGTTCAGAATTGTTATTAATCAAATCATGATGTTATATTTATATATATTGTACTAACGGAATAAGTGTATTTTTGTGTAAAATTGTTAATGTATGCATTTTAACATTAACACGTATTAATTGCACGTACCAATCAATAATAATTCACCTTGTGTCCGTTCTATAATTAACTAATAATTTACTGCCAATTTCTCGAAACTTTCTAAGCTAAACAGGCTTAAGTAGCTTAGTTCAATTAGCCAAAATACATATTTAAATATATTTTGATAAATAGATAAAAAAATGGCTCATTTTGAATATCATAAAGATAAACTATTATTTAACTTTATAAAATCTTTAGATAACATATTTCAACCCCATTTAATAAAACATCAGATAATTGCTGTCACTGAAAATAAACGCTTATAGGATGTATGTTAGGCTTTTATATGCAATACGTGATTTCCTTACGCTCGTTTCAAGTTGTTGAGCATATATCATAGCTTTCTTATATTAAGGTAATACGTTTCCAATTATCAAAGTAACATCAATTTTACACGAGCGTTAAACACGAGTTATGTAGACTTTAAGACCCGAGGGTAATGGGAAACTGTTTTAATCATAATGTCCGAAAAAATTGTCTAATAAATGACCTAAATGAGTTTATCATAATGTAGGTTTTACTCGGTTTTACTGGTTCTTATATCATTATTTATGCATAAATAGAAGCAACGAAAACTCGATCCATATGGTACAAGTAGCATGAATGATTTATTAATCAACTTGATATCGTGATACATGAATACGGCCACGCTAAACTGATTATAAGATTACCGTCATCGGGAGGGTGTGTTGTGAGCTCTAATAATAATGAAAAATACTGGTCGGGTATCTCAAAAAGGCCACGTTTGAATGTCTTTCTTCATTGTTTAACTGAATGTCGACTTCATGGAATATTGGCTGGAACAGTGTTTTGGTACATAGCAACAATGAAGATAAAATAATAATCATCAGACGACAACTACTGTGACGATGATAATAATAGTCATTATGCGACGACGACGACTTAGATGATACTAATAAGTTTGATAATACGACGACGGCAACAATGATAATAATAATGTTGATGATTCGACCAAAACGACAATGATGGTGATAATTATAATGTTGTTAATTCAACCACGACGACAATGATGATGATAATAATAATGTTGATAATTCGACCACGACGACAATGATGATGATAGTAATAATGTTGATGATGCAACAACGACGACAATGATGATGATAATAATAATGTTGATGATTCGACCACGACGCCAATGATGATGCAAGGAAGACAACTAATATAATGAAAATAATTATGATGATGCGACGTCGACAACGACAATGATGATAGAACTTATAAAGAATATGCAACAACGACAACAAAGTTGTTCAAAATGCAACTAATTACAAAGCGACAATGACGACTATAACGATGACGATGCGTTGTTGTTGATGTAGTTGTTGATAATGATGATGTTGAAAATGATGCAAAATAACATGAGTTAATTGTAATGGATTCCGGCCCATATAACAGGGACTTATACAAGTATTTTTAACAACATAAACAATAATGCAATGATGAACAAGTCATATTAAGTTATGATCAAATATTATCAAATATCTTATCAAAATCATTTCACTTATGTTTTAATTTAAGTTATATTTTTGAAATATACTTGTACATCGATATTGCACACAAAGTCATCCGAAATAGATATATATTAATATAAATATATATATTATTCAATAATAAGAATTCGCAAATTGACTTAACTGCTATAAGTATTAAACAAGAGCAACGCTCGTCTCTACAACAAATAGTAGGCCAAAATAGTTGGTGCAGATTTTCATAGTGGTAGTTTGTTTAGAGTTGCTTGCATTTATCTAAATTTACTATTTATATCATGATTTGACCTACATTGGAGTATAAACTTCAAATAACAAGCTGTGGATGTATATGTGCCAATGAAAGTAATCAACATTTTTTTTTTATTATTTCGGAAATATCAAAACATTCTTATTATATCTATAAGAGGGTAGTATGAACATTTCATTGCAATTTATTCACTAGCATTTCAGGAATGGGGACAACCCGGCCCCTTCCCCTGGCCCCTTTACATCGTCTAAATTAACCTTTTATCTCAATTTTGGAGGAATACGGTTATAACATACGCTCAAAATGCATCATTTCGGACTTGAATTGTTTAACAAATTCAGGGGGGAATGCCCCACCTGTTAAGGACTCGTTTGTTGTTGATTTTATTTATTTATAATATAACCACATGCATCTGTTCATTCATTCAGAGTCGACGGAACCGGAAGTGGCCCTCCAGGCTTCCGGAAGTAACTCCCCTTGGTCCGACGGTAGGTGTCCGTGATTTGATTTTAAAAACCTATTGCTGGCTTGGACTTAAATCTGCACTCTTACAGATATACCATTTTTTCAACTTTGTTATTTTTTGTCTTGGAATGAGCTGATTTTTGCGTAAATATCTGCAAACCAATGATATTAGATTGCTGGCAAAAAACAGATCGTAGATTTTAACATTTCCAGTCGAAAATTAAGAAATATGCATAAAACATCAGTTTTTGAACTTAAATATAGAATCTCTGGTCTAATGTTTTTCATCAGTCTTTAAAAAAAAATGGATTTTTGCAAAAAAAGGCTCGTTTCAAGACAAAAAATAAAAAAAAAACTTGTCGGAACGTTCAATCTGTGAGAGTGCAGCTTTTAGAATAAAAATGAGAAAAAAAATGATAATAATTTTGATGCTTGATAATGTTGTTGTTGTTGTAATTGTTATTGTTGTTGTATCAGCATCGTGGTGGTGGTCGTGATGCTGATGATACTGCTGCTGCTGCTGCTGCTGCTGCTGCTGATGATGATGATGAAAATGATGATGATGATGGTTGTGATAGTTTGTTTTATTTTCATATATTTGAAATAATACTCCATGAATCTGTTCCATAATTCAGCGTCCACGGAACCGGAAGTAGCCCTACAGGCTTTCGGGATTAACTCCCCTTGCTCCGCCGGTAAGTGTCCGTGATATTATTTTAACAACATATTGCTGGCTTGGACTAAAGAATCAAAATGAGAAAATAACTTATGAATGGTAATAATGTTGATGCTTGATTATGTTGTTGTTGTTGTTGTTGTTTAGCATCATCTTGGTGGTGGTGGTGGTGGTGGTGGTGGTGGTTGTGGTGGTGGTGGTGGTTGTGTTGGTGGTGGTGGTGGTGGTGGTGGTGGTGGTGGTGGTGATGATGATGATGATGATGATGATGATGATGATGATGATGATGATGATGATGATGATGGTAGTGATGGTGTTGGTTGCGGCGGCGGCGAGAGTCATGATGATAATGATGTTGATGATGATGATAATGATAATGATGATGATGATGATGATTGCGGCGGTGGTGGTGGTGGTTGTGGTTTGTTATATTTGCAAATATTTGAAATATAACTTCATGCACCTGTTCCATTTCTTAGCGTCCACAAAACCGGAATTGTCCGTCCAGGCGTCCAGAAGTAACGCACCTTGCTCCGTCGGTAAGTGTCAGTGAATTGATTTTATCAACACATTGCTTGCTTGGTTAAAAATAATGAAATAATTAAACCGGAAACAAGATATAGCATGTAATAAATAGTTTATTGACCTGTAAATTAAGGAATTTTCTTTGCATAGTTTTATTTTCATAAATTTGAAATATAACCGGATGCATCTGTTCCATTTTCAGCGTCAACGGAACCGGAAGTGTCCCTTCAGGCTTCCGGTAGTAACTCCCCTTGCTCTGTCGGTAAGTGTCCCGAATTACACATTGCTGGCTTGGATTTTAGAATAAAATGAGAAAATAATTAACAAATGGTGATCATATTTGTACTTGATAATGTTGTTGTTGTTGTTGCTGTTGTATTAACATCGTGTATCTGGTGGTGGTGGTTGTGGTGACTGGTGGTTATGGTGGTGGAGGTGATGATGATGATGATGATGATGATGATGATGATGATGGTGGTGGTGGTGGTGGTGGTGGTGGTGTTGGTGGTGGTGGTGGTGGTGGTTTGTTCTATTTTTATATATTTGAAATATAGCTATATGAATCTGTTCCATTTTAAGCCTCCACGGAACCGCAAGTGTCCGTCCAGGCTTCCAGAGGTTACTCCCCTTGCTCCGTCGGTAAGTGTCAGTGAATTGATTTTAACAACACATTCCTTGCTTGGACTTGAGAATAAAAATAGGAAAATAATTGAACCGGGAACAAGGTATAGCATGTAATAAAATGTTTATTCACCTTTTTGTAAACATTTTAAGGACTTTTTCTTTGCATTCTATTATTTTCATAAATTTGAAATATAACGGCATGCATCTGTTCCATTATTCAGCGTCAACGGAACCGGAAGTGTCCCTTCAGGCTTCCGGGGGTAACTCCCCTTGCTCTGTCGGTAAGTGAAATATTTGTGCTTTATGATGATGATGATGTTGTTGTTGTTATTGTTGTTGTTTTTGTTGTATGAACAGCATGGTGGTAATGATGATGATGATGATGGTGATGGTGGTGGTGGTGGTGGTGTTGGTGTTGTTGTTGTTGATGATGATGATGATGATGATGATGATGATGATGATGATGATGATGATGATGATGATGATGATGATGATGATGATGATGATGATGATGATAAAATACGTAAATTATATGTACTCAGACCAAATTGCGACGTGAACAAATAATGCCGGACACAACTTGAGTAATATAAATCCCGACCTAGCTAACATTTTATTATCTTTTGGTTTGAAATCTGAAACAAACAATTAATGTGTTTACCCCTAATGATACAGAAGTCCAGAAATGATGCATTTTCGGGTTAGAATTTAAAAAGTGCATTATAAGTTAATGTTGTTTTATTACTTATGAGTTGAATTATTTTATTATTAATATAAAATATTCGAGAACCACCTCTTATGAGCATGTTCTCCATACATATTGTCAGTATCAATTGTTTGTTTCAATGCAGTTATTTTTGTTCCAGGTTCCGAAAAAGCTGAGCTGACGCGTTTTCAGGAATTACAAAGGTTTTTTAAAGCTTTGGAAGCAAAAAATCAAAGTAAACCTAAATTCTAAGGAACGATGTGTTTTACAGTTCTGTACAAGTTTATTTTCCGAAGTAGAATTCTTAAAAAACGGTGTAAGTTGCTGATTTATGAGAAACAAATGTGTTGCTGGAAGTTTTAACACTTCATGTCATTCTTTTTTATTGCCTTATTAAAAAATAATAGTAAATATATCGTGATAAACTCACCGTTTGAATCCGTAAATTTATCTTAATGTGCTCACTGTTTTTCTCAGATTAGCTTGTTTAACACTAAAATATAGAAACGTATGCACAAACTGTTAGAAAGAAAAAGCAATGACGTAATGTTAGCTTAAATATCAATTGTTTAATATATTGAATGGAGTTAAAGCTTTTCTTTCATGTTGTTTGCCTGTGGTTATTGAAAAATAACGATGACTTATATCACTGATTATCTCATGTCCGATTAACTGTTATAAATTGAATGTTAACGCACACAGTGCTATGATGAAAAAACAACAATGACGTCATTTCCGTTATGACACCGTTTTGCTAACAACTGGCGAATTTTTAAAGTAAAGATCAAATCATTATTATTTCTCATAAAAAGTAAGCAATAAATAAAGAGACAGGGTGTGTTTTTCAGTGTAAGATTGTTATATAGTTCACCTCGTTCACATCAATGTAAATATTTTGCTTTTGGTGTTCACTCACGAAATATATAACTGTCGTACACTAAAAACAAACAGGTACCCTTTGTAAGGGTGTGGTTGCTGTATATAGATTTTGATCTGTTTGTTTTGGTCTTGCAAGTTAAAGCTGCACTCTCACAAATATACCGTTTTTACAACTTTTTTTTATTTTTTGTCTTGGAAAGACCAAATTTTTGCGAACATATCTGCAAACTAATGATAAAAGATTGCTGATAAAAGATTTATTCTATTTTCTATTCGAAAATTAATGTTTTATAAATAACGGTTTAAGAAAAAATACATAAAAAATCATTTTTTGAACTTAAATATAAAAATATGCGATCTTTTTTTGTCAGCTGTCTTGTATAACAGGTTTCCATTCAATTTCGCAAAATTTGGCTCGTTCTAAGACAAAAAAATATAAAAAAAGCTTTCAAAACGTTCAATCTCTGAGAGTGCAGCTTTAAAGTGATTTCAGAGTACCGTACAACTGTAAATATAGTTTAATTTACTTAACATTGTCATAATGATTTAAAAGAATGCTGTTGCTGAAAATAGAGTTTGAAAGTTTTGTTATATGCCTTGCAAGTTATAGTGATTTCAGAGTAGATTATTATTGTAAATAAAGTTGAATTTCATAACATTGTCATAATGATTCTAAAGAGTGCTGTTGCTGTATAGAGAGTTTGATAGTGTTGTTAAATGCCTCGCAAGTTATAGTGATTTAAGAGTATTTTATTATTGTAAATATAGTTGCATTTCTAAACAATTTCATAATGATTCTTATGTGTGCTGTTGCTGTATAGAGAGTTCGATGTGTTTGTATATGCCTCGCAAGTAATAATGATTTAAGAGTATATTATTATTGTAAATAAAGTAATATTTTTGTTTTCTAACATTGTCATAATGATTCTAAGGTGGTTTGTTGCTGTATAGAGAGTTTGATGCGTTTGTATATACCTTGCACGCTAAAGTGATTTCCGAGTATATTATTACTGTAATTATAGTTGCATTTCTAAACATTGTCATAATGATTCTCATGTGTGCTGTTTCTGTATAGAGAGTTTGATAGTGTTGTTATATGCCTCGCAAGTTATAGTGATTTCAGAGTAGATTATTACTGTAAATATAGTTGCATTTCTAAACATTTTCATAATGATTCTTATGTGTGCTGTTTCTGTATAGAGAGTTTGGTTTGTTGTTATATACCTTGCAAGCTATAGTGATCAAAGAGTTCATTATTACTGTAATTATAGCATTTATAAACATTGTCATAATGATTTTCTGTTAATAGAGTTGCTTTTCTTGACATTGTCATAACTATTTTAAAGTGTGTTGTTGCTGTATATTGAGTTCAGTCTGTTTAATGTGTTTTTTATGCCTTACAAATTAAAGTGATTTCAGAGTACATTATTAATGTAAATAGAGCTTGATTTGTTTACATACAAATGCATGTTTTGTACGTAAAATTGTTTTTTTAAAGGAACTCGTTTACATTTTTTAAGTCCAAAAATCCAAAATAAATAGTTCAATTGAACTGTAAACAAAATGCTAGTAACATAGATTAAACACCATCATTAACATCATATGAGATCTCTCTCTCTCTCTCTCTCTCTCTCTTGCATATGTATACTTTCCATTGTCAAATATCTGGATATTTTTTTCCGAAAAGCACTGGTACCACTGTTGAAAACTGAATTCTTTTCGGCTTGAATTCACAAAAGTCTGCTCAAGTGAGTATTTACCAATGGCTGTTTTGTTTCTTCAACAAAGGAAGTCAAATAAATGAATTTTAAGTATGAGAAAATTGTTGCCAACATAAAATCTGTGAGAGAGTCCCTTTAATGTACATTATTGCTGTTAAAATAGTTGTGTTTGTGTTGATATATATTGTACGGTATAGTGGTTTCAGAATACATATAAATATATACTGTACGGTATAGTGGTTTCAGAATACATATAAATATATACTGTACGGTATAGTGGTTTCAGAATACATATAAATATATATTGTACGGTATAGTGGTTTCAGAATACATATAAATATATATTGTACGGTATAGTGGTTTCAGAATACATATAAATATATATTGTACGGTATAGTGGTTTCAGAATACATATAAATATATATTGTACGGTATAGTGGTTTCAGAATACATATAAATATATATTGTACGGTATAGTGGTTTCAGAATACATATAAATATATACTGTACGGTATAGTGGTTTCAGAATACATATAAATATATACTGTACGGTATAGTGGTTTCAGAATACATATAAATATATATATGTACGGTATAGTGGTTTCAGAATACATATAAATATATATTGTACGGTATAGTGGTTTCAGAATACATATAAATATATATTGTACGGTATAGTGGTTTCAGAATACATATAAATATATATTGTACGGTATAGTGGTTTCAGAATACATATAAATATATATTGTACGGTATAGTGGTTTCAGAATACATATAAATATATACTGTACGGTATAGTGGTTTCAGAATACATATAAATATATACTGTACGGTATAGTGGTTTCAGAATACATATAAATATATATTGTACGGTATAGTGGTTTCAGAATACATATAAATATATATTGTACGGTATAGTGGTTTCAAAATACATTCAAAGAATGTTAATATAGTTTCATTTGTATAAATGTGTTAATATGTGCATCCTTTTGATTTGTCAGATAATTCTGCGTCTAGTTAATGTTTGAACTGTTTTTGCATCATACATTTATTCTAGAATTCATCGTCACTGTTAGTATACTTCCATTCGTTTTAATTTGTCTGGTAAATAATGCCGGTTCTAGAGTTCATCGTCACTGTAAGTGTACTTCCATTTGTTTTAATCTGTCTTGTAAATAATGCCGATTCTAGAATTCATCGTCACTACAAATAAAGGGTTCTCTTGGGGTAAGTCTTGAAGCGTTTTCACGAGAAATAGTGTTAACCTTATTGTCATACAATATTATACGTGTTCAGGAAATGTGTTTATAAATGAGTCTTTAGCGAGTTTTTAGATATATTTCTTGAATGAACAGAATAAAAATGTGCGCTATTTGATAACAAGTGTCCGATTATTATAATCATATGCTTTATAAACCGGTAACAATAAAAACAAAAGATAGCACTAATAATTTACTACATTCGACACTGATGATTAACTTCATTTGACTCTGATCACATGCTTCATTTGACACTGATGACATGCTTCATTTGATAGTGTTGACATACAACATTTGTTACTGATGACATACTTCATTTGCAACTGATGACATACTTCATTTGACACTGATGACATGCTTCATTTGTCAGTGATAGCTAACTTCATTTGTTACTGATGACATACTTTATTTGTTACTGATGACATACTTCATTTGACACTGATGACATGCTTCATTTGTCAGTGATAATTTACTTCATTTGTTACTGATGACATACTTCATTTGCAACTGATGACATACTTCATTTGACTCTAATCACATGCTTCATCTGACACTGATGACATGCTTCATTTGACACTGATGACAGGCTTCAATTGGCAGTGATAACTTACTTCATTTGTTACTGATGATATATTTAATTTGCAACTGATGACATACTTCATTTGCAACTGATGACATACTTCATTTGACACGGATGACATTCTTCATTTGACACTGATGACATACTTCATTTGTCAGTGATGACTTACTACATTTGTTACTGATGACATACTTCATTTGCAACTGATGACATACTTCATTTGACACGGATAACATACTTCATTTGACACTGTTGACATACTTCATTGGTCAGTTATGACTTAATAAATTTGTTACTGATGACATACTTCACTTTACAGTGATGACATATGGCATTTGTAACTAATGACATACTTCATTTTACTCGGATTACATTCTTCATTTGACACTGATGACATACTTCATTTGACACTAATTACATAATTCATAAGACACGGATTTCATACTACATTTGACACTGATGACATACTTCATTTTACACAGATTACAATCTTCAATTGACACTGATGACAAACTTCGTTTGACACGGATTACATCCTACATTTAACACTGATGAATTACTACATTTAACACTGATGCCATACTACATTTTACACTGATGAATTACTACATTTAACACGGATGCCATACTACATTTAACACTGATGTCATACTACATTTAACACTGATGACACACTACATTTGACACTGATGCCATACTAAATTTAACACTGATGTCATACTACATTTAACACTAATGCCATACTACATTTAACACTGATGCCATACTACATTTGACACTGATGCCATACTACATTTAACACTGATGTCATACTACATTTAACACTGATGACGTACTACATTCAACACTGATGTCGTACTACATTTAACACTGATGCCATACAACATTTTACACTGAAGACATACTACATTTGACATTGATGACATACTACATTTAACACTGATGACATACTACATTTAACACTGATGACATACTACATTTAACACTGATGACATACTACATTTAACACTGATGGTATACTACATTTAACACTGATGACATACTACATTTGACACTGATGACATACTACATTTAACACTGATGACATACTACATTTAACACTGATGACATACAGAATTTAACACTGATGCCATACTACATTTGACACTGATGACATGCCACATTAAACACTGAGGCCATACTACATTTGACACTGATGACATACTACATTTGACACTGATGCCATACCACATTTGACACTGATGCCATACTACATTTGACACTGATGATATACTATATTAAACACTGAAGACATACTACATTTAACACTGATGAAATACTGAATTTAACACTGATGCCATACTACATTTGACACTGATGACATACCACATTTAACACTGATGCCATACTACATTTGACACTGATAACATACTACATTTGACTCTGACGACATACTACATTTAACACTGATGCCATACTACAATTTACACTGATGCCATACTACATTTTACACTGATGACATACTACATTTGACACTGATGCCATACTACCTTTAACACTGATGCCGTACTACATTTGACACTGATGCCATACTACATTTGACACTGATGACATACTACATTTGACACTGATGACATACTACATTTAACACTGATGACATACTACATTTAACACTGATGCCATACTACATTTAACAATGATGGCATACTGGATTTAACACTGATGCCATACCACATTTGACACTGATGCCATACTACATTTAACACTGATGCCATACCACATTTAACACTGATGCCATACCACATTTAACACTGATGCCATACTACATTTAACACTGATGCCATACTACATTTAACACTGATGCCATACCACATTTAACACTAATGCCATACTACATTTAACACTGTTGCCATACTACATTTATCACTGATGCCATACCACATTTAACCCTTACTTCATACTTTATTTTTCACAATTGCTAACTTCAGTTGATTTCATCTCCTATTTATCGAAACATTTTATTATTCCCTAGTCACGAAAATGGCAACCATAGGAAAATCCTTGATTTTTTTCCCGTGTCAGTAATTATATTGTTTACTATTGAACTAAATAGACAGTACATGAACATAAGTTAATGGTGTCTGCACTTTATTTACTTTCCAATAGTAACAATTATAATGTTCATTTAGTGAACTAAGTAGACGGAACATGAACATTAAGTTTATGGTGTCTGCACTTTATTTACTTTCCAATAGTAACAATTATAATGTTCATTAATTGAACTAAGTAGACGGAACATGAACATAAGTTAATGGTGTCTGCAATTTATTTACTTTCCAATAGTAATAATTAAAATGTTCATAAATTGAACATTTATATATCCTGTATTTAATGCCCTAATTGTATTCTGCATGTCATTTTCCCGATGTTTGTTTAACATATTGTACACCCCAGTAACATTTTGTTTATTACAGCATAACCATTTTATTTTGAATAATGACTTTTAATGTTACTTATACATATATGAATTAGGCAAAAGTGAATGATAAGAATGGTATTATACGGTTAAATAGGAAATTTTGAAAATAAAACATAACATTTTTCCAAATCATCATTTTTATAAAGGTAAATGTAATTAAAAACATTATTAATAAATAAGAAATGTAAATTTTGACGATTCAAGTAATTAAAATAAGCAGTTTTTATTTACAAAGACGGTACCTGTGGTATGCTACTAGTGTCTGCAATTTATTTCCAATTCCTATGTTAATAGTTATAATATTCAATTACTGAACTTAGGTAGCACATGAACGTAAGTTAATGGTGTCTGCATTGTTTTTACTTTCCCATTGTAATAATTACAATGTTTATTTATTGAAATAAGTAGACGGTACATGAACGTAAGTTTATGGTGTCTGAACTTTATTTACTTCTCATATGTGAATAATTATGATGTTTATTATGGGGCTAAGTTGTCTGCACTTTATTTACTTTTCCCGTGTTAAAAATAATGATGTTAACTATCGAGCTAAGTAGACGGTATATGAACATAAGTTGATGGTGTCTGCACTTTACTTACTTTTCGCGTGTTGATAATTATGTTGTTTACTTTTGAACTAAGTAGACGGTACATGAACATAAGTTTAAGGTGTCTGCACTTTACTTACATTTCACGTTTTGAAGATTTTGTTGTTTACTATTGATGAAAGAAGACGGTACATGAACATAAGTTAATTGCGACTGCAATTAATTTACTTGCCAATAGTAATAATTATATTGTTCATTTATTGAATTAAGAAGACGGTACATAAACATAACTTAATGATGTCTGCAATTTATTTCCTTTTTCGTGGTAATAATTATATTGTTTACTATTGAAATAAGTAGACGGTACATGAACATCAGTTAATGTTGTATGCACTTTCTTTACTTTCCAAAATTTACAATTATAAATTTTATTTATTGACCTAAGTAGAATGTACATGGACATAAGTTACTGGTGTCTGCACTTTATGTTCTTTCGAAAAGTAACAATTATAATGTTCATTTACTGAACTAAGTTGACCGTCTATTCATATAGGTAAATGTGTCTTCACTTTATTACCTTCTACCATGTAATATTTTATGTTGTTTATTATGGAGCTAAGAAGACAGTACATGCAATGGTGTCTGCAATGTATTTACATTCGCCTGTTGATAAATTATGTTGTTTAACATTTAACTAAGTAGACGGTACATGAACATAAGTTAATGGTGTCTGCACTTTTATTTATTTGCCAATAGAAATAACTATAATGTTCACTAATTGAACTAAGTAGACGGAACATGAACATAAGTTAATGGTGTCTGCAATTTATTTACTTTCCTATAGAAATAATAATAATGTTCACTTATTGAACTAAGTAGACGGAACATGAACATAAGTTAATGGTGTCTGCAATTCATTACTTTGCGCGTGTTAATAAATATATTCTTAACTTTTGAACTAAGTAGACGGTACATGAACATAAGTTAATGCTGTCTGCAATTTATTTACTTTACAATAGTAACAGTAATAATGTTCATTTAATAACTAAGAATACGGTACATAAGCATTAGTTACTGGTGTCTGCACTTATGTTCTTCCGAAAAGTAACAATTATAATGTTTATTTACTGAACTAAGTAGACGGTAAATTCACATAAGTAAATGTGCCTTCACTTTATTAACTTCTCCCATGTAATATTTTATGTTGTTTATTATCGAGTTAAGAAGACAGTACATGAACGTAAGTTAATAGTGTCTGCAATGTATTTACGTTCGCCTGTTGATAAATTGTGTTGTTTAATATTGAACTAAGTAGATGGTACATGAACATAAGTTAATGGTGTCTGCAATTTATTATCTTTCCAATAGTAACAATTATAATGTTCATTTAGTGAACTAAGTAGACGGAACATGAACATAAGTTCATGGTATCTGCAATTAATTTACTTTCCAATAGTAATAATTATAATGTTCATTTATTGAACTAAGTAGACGGAAC